>NC_091456.1:78631316-78933264 GCF_027789765.1 Dendropsophus ebraccatus | reverse complement strand
TTAGGCTATGTTCCCACACAACATTTCTGTCAGTCTTTTTTAAAGCAAAACCAGGAGTAGATTGAAAACACGGAAGCTGTGTAGATCTTTCCATTATATATGTATTGAATGACGTTCGTTTCTGAGGCGGACGTCATTGAATACACTGTGAGAAAAAGACGTCTGTTATTCCATAGATTTCAATGCAATTTATTGAAGTCACTTAAAATGATGCAAAAACGGATGTCTTTTTTTAAAACAAAAAAGCGGATGCCTTTTTCCTTTTTTGGACTTAATGTGAACATAGCCTTAGACTAAAAATTCCATTGAAATTAACAGTAAAGATGGTGAAAGGACGGTGAAAAAGAAAAACTGTCTGTGAACAACTAAAAAATAATGTCTGCTGTTTGCAAAAGGCATTCCAAAATAATTGTCATGAACATTTGATGGTTGATTCAAAAGATGTCCGTCACTCAATACACTGTGTGCAAATGACGTCCGTTATTCCATAGACTTTTATGCATTCCACTGAAGTCAATTAAAGAGCTGTAATAATGGAGGTTTAAAAAAAAAAAAAAAAAAAAAAAAAAAAGACAAACACCTTTTCACACACACATATATACAGTATATCTACAGTAATTTCCTGCTTATAAGACTACTTTTTAACTAAGGAAAATTTTCTGAAATGTCAGGGGTCGTCTTATATGCCGGGTGTCGTCTTATAGGGCAGGTATACTGTGGAACTGGACTTGAGAAACTGCGGTCGCCGCATACCATGGGGGGATCTAATACGACCACATTCCTGCCATATGCGGCGACTGTATGAAGGGCAGAGCAAGCTGCAGGCGTCCGGTATGGAAAAAAAAAGAGGTACGGTAGAGTGGTCGCTGTGCCCAGAAAAACAGACCTCTTTCACCCGTCTGGCCGCCATTGTATCCTACCGGTATTACTGTACCTTCTTCTCTGCCTCTCTGATCTCGCTGCTGTCTGATCTTTTTTATTAATTTTTATTTGGTGTGCTTTGAAAGAGGGGTAGTCTTATACGGTGAGTATATTCCAAACTCTATATATTACCTGGAAAAGTTGGGGGTCCTCTTATACGCCCAGTCGCCTTATACAGGCATGCCGCAAAATACGGTGTATATATAATGTCAAGTAGAAATGCACAGACGTTTATATATGGGTGATCCCTATCTATATATAACAGCCAGAAGTAAGTACCATGCAATGATGCTGAAAAGTGCAAGAGAACTTCTCACAATATAATGACTGTCATAAACACCTATAACATCAGCAGCATACAAATATTTGGTGATGACGAATAGAGATTTAAAGGGAGCAGTTCAATTTTGCAGAGAAAAGTAGATCATTTTTACAAACCCGCACATTCAATCACCTTCCTTAAACAAATATGTTAAGGAAAACAGGTTTGTTTTTCTTTCCAGTAAAGACGCTTAAACAAGCTGCCACTGGGAATGTATTCACCATGTGCTAAAAGCCCTTCTGATCGCATGTAGGTCATTGGTTCTCTGTCTAGTGAGCTGTCAAGACAAAAGTTTCCCTGTTACTGAGAAACTCTTCATTTCTCTTGGTTTATATTAATATACAGGGCATCAGTAATAGGGCTTCAAGGGGAACTCTTTGGGAATGTGCTACATAAAAATGGAAGGTTCCAGCTGACAATAATCAGAAGTCCTCACCTTCTCCTATTATTTGCGGTTAGGACCTGTTCTTAGAAGCCTTTGCTATGTAATATTCTGTGATCAACAGTCTAAGCATTTATCCTCAGGAATGCTGCCCTTGGTAGAAAGAATGATGCTGCTGGTTCATGTAAGGTGATCCCAATGCTATGAGAAAATCTATGAAATAGTACACCTGGTGAAAAATAGAAAATTCTTCCTAAAATACATTCTTTTAAAATGGTGCAGAAATGCAACTGACTTATATTAGATTGACCCTAAAGTAAGACCCCATGGCTGTCATGTAACCAAAATGAAGGCTCAGCCACTTGCTACAAGCAAAGAGAGGTTAGATGCTGTCTCTAAGAAGGTACCAGTCCAAATCCTATCCCTTGGTATTACTGGCAGACATGACCGAGAAAAATATTCCTTAAAGCGTACCTGTCACAAATAGAGATGAACATCTGAGACATCGGCTGTTGTTTGACATGTCAAACACTGGCCGTGTCAAACCAAAGCCGATGTTCATGCCATGTGTGAACATGGCCCAAATGTGAGTACAGAACCCTTTGAAGAGGCCCAGTAAAGCAGCACTAGCATTTAGGGTGTTGTAAAAGATCACACGCCCAAGTCCTAGGCCTAGGACATCATTTGTCTTGAGTCTTGTGCATGTGTAGTATAGAGCGCAGAGCTGAGTGAGGACCGACTGGGGGCACAGCCTAAGGGGAGTCCCTCATGACAGGGATTTGAAAGGACAGGAGAGGGTAGGCAGTAGGCAAGGAGTTAATATGGTACAAGGGTTTACAGTAAGGGGATGGGGTGAAGAATAAAGGGGTTAGTCCTGGGGGGGGAAACAGTGGGGGTTATTGGCCGACGGGGGGGGGATAGGTTATATAGGTCAGCTACACAGGGGGTCGGCAACCAGTTTAGGTGAGCAGTTGGAAAAATCTCCCACCCGCCCGCCCTTCCTTTGTTTACGGTTTGGGGGACAGCGGCAGTTCGGGGGAGTTGTTATTGGTGGTATGGTCCAGCAGCTGTGGGTAGTGGGGTGTAGTACGGGTTGATACTTGTCACGGCAGCGGCGTGTGGTGGTGGGGGTTGGAGTCGGTGGAATGAAAAATTGGCTGGGAGGGGACAGTGGAGTGGTTCCGGACTCCCTGGGGCCATGGAAATCGTTATGGCTGGGCGGCTGTGGTAAATAGCCACGGGTGTAAGTGGGATACGACCTTAATAAGAGGAGGTTACCTTGGGCCTGCACTACGGGTGTTAGTCTGGTGTCTCTAGGTTAGGTGCTTATCGGCCAGAGGCAAATCCCGGGTGTGGGTGAGGGTTGGTCAGAAGCCGCCTGGGGGTTTTTGGGCTCCGAGGACCGCCCCGTCGAATATATATATATATATATATATATATATATATATATATATATATATAAAATCAGAAGTCCAGGTTGTTTTACAATTGTTTATAATGGTTTTTATAAGTGGTAATGCTATAAACAGGATGGTTTAGAATAAACGGCTGCTGTGGCCATTAAAATCCAAAATGATGTCTGTCTTTCTTTTGAGAGGGGAGGGGGTGGGGAGAGGGAAACAAAAGGTGTGGGGTAACGTATGACCTTGTCAATACCCTGGTCATGTATATGTGTGTGTGTATAGGATACAACTCACGGCCACTTTTGCATCAGTGTGTAGCATACAGGGCAAAGCTCGGTGTGTGCATGTAGTATACAGGGCCATGCCAGTGTGTAGCAGACAGTGTGCTGTACAGGTGTTGCATAGCATACATTGTAAAGCAGTGTGTGTCATACAATGTACAGTGCATGGGTATGTAACATACAATTGTGCAAGGTGTATGAATGTGTGTGGCATAAAAATAGTTTCCAACATTTGAACATTTTTGCCAGGAATACTTGGGCTGTGATGCGGGGTGTGCCTTTTTGTGGGTGTGGTTTGCAGGGGTGTGGCTTGCCACAGGGTGAGACTTTGCAGAATATTCCCTCATTGTATGCAATGTGACCTCTTTAAGTCTTCCCCTCACAGGGTAACTCCCAGTCACATGGCTATGTAGAGAACTGCAGCTGGCCCCATTAACATGAATGATACAGTATGAGATTTCACTGCACAGTCAATTTACTGAGTGCTACAGGGGAAAATGGAGAAAAACAACAGAATACACCTACACAAATTAAGGCTTCCATGCACATTACTAAAGTGACATTTAATCCCACAGATTTCTGCAGAACCAGCTGGCCTCCTAATGTGTATAATGGCCTCCTAGTGTATATGATGGCCTCCTAATGTGTTTAATGGCCTCCTAGTGTATATGATGGCCTCCTAATGTGTATAATGGCCTCCTAGTGTATATGATGGCCTCCTAGTGTATATGATGGCCTCCTAATTCGTATAATGGCCTCCTAGTGTGTATAATGGCCTCCTAGTGTATATGATGGCCTCCTAATGTGTATCATGGCCTGCTAGTGTATATGATGGCCTCCTAGTGTATATGATGGCCTCCTAGTGTGTATCATGGCCTCCTAGTGTGTATCATGGCCTCCTAGCGTGTATGACGGCCTCCTAGTTAGGGATGGACCGAACCTGGTTCGGACGGGGTTCGGACGAACCCGAACCCTCCGCAATGATTCCCGCTGTCTGCCCGCTCTGTGCAGCGGGCGGATCCAGTGGGAGGAATGCCTGGAAAACTGGGACACAGCCATAGCCATAGGCTGTATCCCAGTTTTCCAGGCGGTCCTCCCGCCGTATCCGCCCACTGCACGGAGCAGGCAGACAGCAGGAATCCAATGCCGAGCGTTCGGGTTTAGCCGAACCTGAACCTCGGCGGGTGCGGACCATCCCTACTCCTAGTGTGTATGACGGCCTCCTAGTGTGTATGATGGACTTCTGACTCTCACAGACATTTGACATTGACTGACCTTTTGGGAGCTGCCACCGGGACTTCTCTACTTCTTCAGAGCATATGACCACTGCCTAAGCTAAACATTTAATTGTATGGGTGAATGGTGAAGATAGCTCTTGGTCGATTGAATGATCACCTGAAGACTACTGAAGGCATTTGGGCACCTTAAAATATCTGTGTACTGTACAACTAATGCCTCCATACTGTACATACACAGAGAGACATATAGGGGGAAATATATCAAACATGAAACTGGCTCAGTTGCCCCTAGCAACCAGTCAGATTCCACCTTTTATTTTCCAAAAAGTCTGTGAGGAATGAAAAGTGGAATCTTATTGGTTGCTAGGGGCAACTGAGTCAGTTTCACTTTACACCATGTTTGATAAATCTCCCCCATAATGTAAATCTATGATGCCTATTAAAAAAAACCCTTTCATGACCAAGGCCAAAAAGGGGTAAATCACTGTGCCAATTTTCATTTTTGCATTTTCGTTTTTTCCTTCCCACTCGTTCTCCTGATCGGTACAGGTGTGAACACTCAGACCCGGACGAATCAAAACTTTTGACGTCTCTATGACATGTCAAAAGTTATATAGATATATATATATATATATATATATACACTCGCACACGTACTTATACATACTGTACATACATATATGCTCGGACTCATTCACTCCTATATGCATATACACATGTATGTACTTATACATGTATACTGTACATGTTACATATACACCTATACATAACCCCACACACTGTATATATATGAATGGATATATTTACCTACCATGCAGGCTTCCTCTCCTGATGCTATTGCACTCCCCATCCTAGGACAGCAGATTGTAGTCAGCACCATTAACCCGTTATAACAAAGCAACTGCAGAAATCATGGGAGGGCAGGGCACAGACAGGGCTTCACAGAGAGTCTAGTTTTCTTCAAAAGGGTTATCCAGCGCCTACAAAAACATGGCCACTTCCTTCCAGAGACAGCACCGCTCTTGTCTCCAACCTGGGTGGAGTTTTGCTGATCAGTTCCATTGAAGTGACTCGAGCTTAACTGCAAACCGCACCTGAACTGGAGACAAGAGTCATTGTGCTGTGCACCATTCCTCCTCCTGACCCGACTGCTGCAGGTGTGACACAGCAGGAGGAAGAGGAGGAGAGATGCACTAACCTCACCCTTCAGGCTCTATAGTGCACCACTCCCCCTCTGCTGCCATCATGATACATACTCACAGACCATCTCCTCACAACCCTGGTTGAGTTCTTGTGACCTAAGTGCACTGCAGCCTTCACTTGTTTTCTCTCCATGCCCTGGAGAAGTCACACATGAGAACAGCCACTTACTGTGAGACTGAATGCAATCACTGTCAATGAACATCCCTGGTGAAGGACCCAGAAAGGCACAGCCACAGTGCTGCCTGTCAGGGCCCTGAGTCTACAGCTGACCCAGCAGTGCAGAGACCTCCTGCTGCTCTTATAAGAGCTTCTAATGGGAGGCTATAATTACAATTTAAATATAAATTCTCATAGTAGTGCTTATAGTTAAAGGCATAGGGGGGCCTGACTCCCCCACACTTGTGACCAGTCACATGGTGGTAAAATTATAGAGGGCCTTCAGCACTAGACAAGTAGCACTGCCTCATGACAGAGCTGCCCTCTCCTGACTGCTTCCTTCATGAAACATGGCTACACATGAAGCATGGTGCACACAAAGAGAGGAGCACATACAGAGAAGAAGTCAGGAGAAGCAGGTTCTATTATGCCAAGGAGTAGCAGTACCATTTGTAGTGAGGGGTTCTGTGGACCTCCTGGCATAGCACCTATAGTTACAATTCCCATGCAGGGTTTCTTGAGGCCTCTGAATCCACTCAGGAACAGCTGTCAGTTCATAGTGGAGATAATATCATGGATATAACCAGCTCAAAAATGCTTGGCAGCCACCAAACTATTCAGAATACACAATTATAGAATTAGTTACCCACAGGAGGTGCAGAACTTTTTTTTTTTATCAGGGGTTCCTACATGTAAGTAAGCTTAGGAATCACTGCTCCAAATGGTTAAAGGAGTCCTGTCATTTGCTGCAAGTTATTCTTTCAAAACCCCTGCCAGGTTCTCAGTCTGCTCCTAAAGTGAGTGGTGTACTGACCTGCCAGAGGTGCCAGAGCCTTGAATTCTAAGTGTATTACAGTGCAAGTCTATGATGCTTTAATGCACATTTGATAACAACATAAAGAACAGATCATCCCGCAAAAAAAATCCCTCATACAACTCTGTATCAGACAAAAACAACTAAACTCACCAATTTGGCTGTTCAATGTTTTTTTTTAATTTGAGATCACATTCAGGAAGAAGAGAAGTGAGACAGCAGGCCCTGGCACTTAGCAGACTAAAAGGCCATCGCCAGAGACGCGTCTGATGTGTAACTGTTTCTCCCTGCTTGTGATCCCGAATTAACCCATAGCCGCACCAGGAAGTTATAGTACGTCCTGGCAGGAGGTTACTATCCGCACCAGGACGTACTATAACTTCCCGGCTCCCGGTGCTCACTGTTTACATAAACAGTGACCGGGAGCCGCAACTAAACTGTCAGCTGATAGCTGACAGTTTAGTGTTGCTGCTGCTGGACCCCCTGAAGGGGTCCAGCACAGGCGATCACCGGCATCAGTGGATCGGTAACGATCCACTGATGCCGGTGAAGCAAGCAGTAAACCCCCGATCCCGGTCTCTGCCGAGTTCCGGGATCCGGGGGAAGCTGCTGCCACACAATCCCTGGCCCCCGCTGTCCCCCGATCTTCATGTGCTGTTACTTACCACAGCACAGCGGCGGCGATCCGGCGGCAGCGGCGATCCGGCGGCAGCGGCGAACGGGGTGGGGGGGGTCGGTGGCGGGGGTGGGGGGATTGCTTCCTCCTGGAGGCAGAGAGAGCCCGGCATCAGGGGGGGGGGAGAGAGAGAGGTCCATGCTGCAGCAGGAGGGGGGTCACGTCAGAGATCGCTCCTTCCCCCACCTCCTTGCAGCACTGGCTCCCCGGTCCCAGAGCTCAATGAGTTCTGGGACCGGAGAGCTGCAAGGAGGAGGGGGAAGGAGCGATCTCTGACATGACCCCCCTCCTGCTGCAGCATGGACCTCTCTCTCTCCCCCCCCTGATGCCGGGCTCTCTCTGCCTCCAGGAGGAAGAAATCCCCCCACCCCCGGATCGCCCCCGGATCACCGGAGGGTCACAGCAGATGTCTCTCCTTCCCCCTCCTCCTGGCAGCACTGGCTCCCCGTATCCCGGAGCTCAGAGTTCCGGGACCCGGGAGCTAGTGCTGCGAGGAGGAGGGGGAAGGAGAGACATCTGTTGTGACCCCCTCCTGCTGCAGCAGCATGTACCAGCGTCTGTGTAATGACACTGGTACATGCTGCTATATACTGTGAGTGACAGCTCTGTGATCAGAGCTGTCAATCACAGTATCTGATCATGGATGCAGGCTCTGATCCCTCACTTTGTGAGGAGATCAGAGCCTGCATCCATATACTGTAAAACACACACACAAACACACACACATATAATAAAAAATGCCCCCTCCCAGTAATAAGGGAGATCTTAGTGTCTGTCAGTCAGCGTCAGTTAGTAAGCGTCAGTCAGTGTCCGTTAGTAAGCGTCAGTCAGCATCTGTTAGTAAGCGTCAGTCAGCGTCCGTTAGTAAGCGTCAGTCAGCGTCCGTTAGTAAGCGTCAGTCAGCGTCCGTTAGTAAGCGTCAGTCAGCATCTGTTAGTAAGCGTCAGTCAGCGTCCGTTAGTAAGCGTCAGTCAGCGTCCGTTAGTAAGCGTCAGTCAGCATCTGTTAGTAAGCGTCAGTCAGCGTCCGTTAGTAAGCGTCAGTCAGCGTCCGTTAGTAAGCGTCAGTCAGCATCTGTTAGTAAGCGTCAGTCAGCGTCCGTTAGTAAGCGTCAGTCAGTGTCCGTTAGTAAGCGTCAGTCAGCATCTGTTAGTAAGCGTCAGTCAGCGTCCGTTAGTAAGCGTCAGTCAGCGTCCGTTAGTAAGAGTGAGTAAGCATCAGTCAGTGTCCATTAGTAAGTGTCAGTAAACGTCTGTGCACACACAGACATAGGTGCTCCTTCTCTTCTGAGCCCTGTTGCGCGCCCATACAATACTTTATGTTCACAAATGGGGTATTTCTGTGCTCAGGAGAAATTGCTTTACAAATATTGGGGGGCTTTTACTCCTCCAAGCTTTTGGAAATTTGAAAAATTTGAGATTTTGCCAATGTATAAGTGTGAAAAATGCAATTTTTCATTTTCATGGCCCACTTTTGCAAAAAACTGTGAAAAACCCGTAGGGTCCAAATGCCCACTGTACCCCTTGTTACATTCCTTATGGGGTGTAGTTTTCAAAATGGAGTCACTAGTGGGGGGTTTCACTGTCTCGGCACTAGGGGGGCTGTGTAACTGTAACATGGTCTCCTACATTTATTCCAACCAAATCCATACTCCAAAATTTAAAGGGTGCTCCTTCTCTTCTGAGCCGTGCTGTGTGCCCACACAACACTTTACATCCACAAATGGGGTATTTGTAAAAACTGCAGATTCAGAGGAATAAATATTTTATTGCATTTCACTTTTTTTTAACTGTGCGGTATGAAAGAAATAGAATTGAATTGAAATGTCTACAAAGAAAATGGAAATTTTTACTTTTCACACTTATTTTGCAGTTATTCCTGTGAAATGCCTAAAGGGTTAAAAACAGTTTTAAATGTCAATTTAAATACTTTAAAGGGTGAAGAGTTCAAAATGGGGTGAATTATGGGGGTTTCTAATATATGGGCCTCTAGAATATGCTCCAAAACTGAACTGGTCCCTAAAGAATTCTGAGTTTTAAATTTTTACAAAAATGTAGAAAATTGCTACTAAACAATCATGGCCTCTAAAATCCTAAAACAGTTCAGGCATGTTCACCAAATGCTGCCAATATAAAGTAGACATGTTCTAGATATGAATTATTCAATAATTTATATGGTATAACTATCTTTCTTATTGGCAGAGACTTTCAAATTTAGAGAAATGCAATTTTTTTCAATTTTTCACAACATTTTGGAGTTTTTTACAAAAAAAACTTAAAGGTAGTGGCCCAAATGTACCACTAACATAAAGTGGAACATGTCACGAAAAAACAATCTTGGAACCACAAGGATCGGTAAAAGCATTCCTGAGTTATTAATATATAAAGTGAAACATGTCATATTTGAAAAATTTGGCCGTGTCATAAACACCAAAACTGGCTGTGTCCCCTAAGGGTTAAACAACATCACTGGGGTATGCTGCATGAGACCCTGAGCTCACTGATTGCCTGTTGCACTGAAGGAGCTAACCTGATGATATGTTTCTATAGGTTATAGATTTCTTACCTTCATCTTTGGCGCAGTTTCTATGCTAATAGGAGTTTAACCCCTATGTTAACTAGACATTTTGGTGCACTGGGGGCTCTTTAGATACCATGTTTTATGGTGTTCAGCAGGGGCATACATCAGGGACATCGCCAACATATACCTCTGCTATATTTGTGGCATCTGTCATACAATTGCTTTCATGTAATAGAAAAACGTGTAGCCCACATGGAGCATTATGGGAAGAATATACTAAGACAAGTGTTTCACATGCGGCTTTTAGTAAAATCCCACAGCCATAGGATTCAGCACATGCTGCCCCATTCTCTGCACTTTGAAATCCATGCAAGCTCTGAACTAATGTAGATTTCAGCTACAATACATGCAAGTTCTCTAGCATCTATTGTAGTCAATTCTGAGAGTGATGAGGCCAAAAACACTAACTAGACCAGTGTAAAAGGGCAGAAAGTTACACATTTTTTAGTAAACCAGGGCCTCGTGCAGAAATGTGTGACTTTTTTGTGCATGATAAACTGGCTTCATAAATTCTCCCCTGAGTTTTTAGAATTAAAGAAGGAAAATATAATAAGTGAAATCAATGACAAATATATGACTTGAGGATGTGTTTTGTTATAGAGAATAAGCAGAAATAAAGATAAGGCAGCAAACTATATTAGAGGATAAATCGATCAAAGGGCGGACAAGGTGAACATAAAAGAAGTAGAATATGGTTTCACATACTTTAGATCTATCAACTGTGTTTGGTCATCTTAAGGCTCTGTTTACATTTGCCAGTCTGTCAGGAATTCTGGTCAATTTGACAGCAAGAAGAGTGTAGTTTGCAGAGCTATCCACACCTTAAAGAATATCAGAACCCATGCTGATACCTGACAGCCCTCATCACAAGTCAGTAGAGACCATTAAGATTATTTATTATCAGTTTACACACTGATCCAACTTAGTTCTTGTGGATCTACTATAAACAGAAGTTAGTATGCGGCTATGTTCCCACTTCTGGAACGTATCGGGTAAAGGCATATGTCTTTATAATTACCAGCCATCTATTTAACAAGAAGGCCGCCTTTACTTGATATGTTCCCGAAGTGGGAACATAGCCTACTCCGGCTATGTTCACACAATGTAAAATAAAGGTAAAATATGGACGTAATTTCAGGTAAAAATACGCTCATATTTTCAGGTTATGTTCACAATCAGTAAAATAATAACGAAATACAGCTGTTATTTTGAGGTAAAAAATTATGGGCTCTATTGAAGTCAATGGGAAATTGGACGGCAGTGTGCACACTTTATAGAACAATGTCTGTAATTTATTATGACCATCCACAAAATGAACATGCTTATTAAGTTTGGCCTTTTTTTCCAAAGTACAGACGTTTTTTGTTTTTTTTTCATCTGTTCACACATTTTAATTTCACTCAAAATGTCCAATTTATTTAGTTTTTAGATTATTATGTGTGAGCATAGCCTGTAATTTTGAGTAAACATAAACAGTTTGTGAACTGGCAGGGTCATAGCAGGTCATAAATGATGAGCATGTTAATTATTTCGATGGTTGTACTCAATTACAGCTGATTTTCTACACTGCTGTCCAATTTTCTGTTGGCTTTAATGTAGCCCATTATTACATTAACAATACATCCGTATTCTCACCTCACAATTACGCCCATATTTTGGTATTATTTTACTGTGCCTGAAAATAACCTGAGGGTATAGATGAGCGAATCTACAGTAGGAAAGAAGCGAATGGCTTTGTTCCTATCTGCATTCTACTCAACTGGCTTTGAAGTTTGATCGGCCCCTCCCCAGGTGCTGGTAAAAAATGGGTCCAGTCCTGGAAATTTTGCTTCGTTACTACTGTAGATTCGCTCATCTCTACCTGAGGGTATGTCCACACCACAGTTTTTAAGGCAAAAATATGGCTGTATTTTGATAATTATAGCCAAAAATAACTATTATGATAATTACTTACAGCCTTTATTATCAAAAAATTGTTGCCTAAAAAAACATTGTGTGAACATAGCCTAATGCTATATTCACACAAAGGGGGGCATTTGTGAAGTCCGGCATTTTTTACACCAGGCTTACACATGTCCCCGCAGCTCCGGAGCTCAGGGGATTTATGTAGAGCTGGTGTAGGTTTTAGTATCATTTTTCCACCAGAAAAATGATAAATGTGGCGCACGCAGAGGCTGCATCCCCTCTGCATGCTGCTACACCCCCCGTAACGCTCCCTCTCCGCCCCACTAGCGAAGGTGGAGCAGATGGGGCAGATGCAAAAAAAAAATTTTTTGCTGAAATTCCATTTGCAAATATTTTTACGCCCATCAGCCCCATCTGCGCCTAAAAAAAGGAATTTACGCCTTTTCATACATGTCCCCCATAGTATTTCCATCAGTCTTTTGGTCAGTTTTTTTCAACCAAATTCATGAGGGAAATTGACGGGGCAAAATTATAATGGAAAGATTTTCACAGTTTGGCTATGTTCACACTACGTTTTCACAGCTCCATTTAAAATGACGCCCGTCAATTTGTGTCTAAAATGAAGGACATTATTTCGCTGTCTGGCCTCTGGTGAACAATTTAAAAATAACGTCCGCTGTTGGCAAAAGACATCCAAAAATAATAGTCATGATCATTATTTTGACATCCGCGCACACAACGTCCGTTATTTAATACCGGACACTATTTATTGAAAGTCTGAAATAGCATTGTCTTCCATGGAACAACGACCTCAGTGTATACACTGCGGCTCCACAGAAATCTCCACATTGCATACAATGTAAGTATGGCTCAAGGCTGTACTTTAGGGTACAAACACACACCGTATATGCAGCTTATTTACTGCTGCGATACGCAGCGGATACGCAGCAGATTAGATCTAAATAACTGAACACAGCATCAAATCTGAACCACCAAGTCTGCTGCAGATCTGCTGCGTATTTGCTGCGTATACGGTGTGTGTGTTTGTACCCTTACATTGTTTGCTATGGTTGATTGGAATCCGAATGTATCCGCATTGCAATTAACATGAAGTGATGTTCCAGCTGGTTGAACATCATACACAGCGGCCATTCTATGACAAGTCTGTGTTGCCTAACTGCCGCTGTTTTTACAGCGTGTGAACTTGGCCTTAATGTGTAAATATGCAAAATATTTTTTCGTTTGTATATAATAAAGTAAAGAGTAGTTCTGGTAAAGAAAAATAAGGATACTGTACATAATAGAAAAATAAAATTGTGAAGGAACTCTTAAATATATATATATATATATATTAGACTTTCACAAAAGCTACAGCTGTCATGTGTTTCCTTTTTTGGTTCATGCAATGAAATTAGTGAAATGTAAATTGTGGCATTGTAATTTTGTTGTGATGCAACATACAATAGTTTTAACACCTTAGGTATAGTTTTCAGTATGTAAATGAGATAAAGCAGTATGAACAAAAACGAACAGCAGCCCCTCCCCCCTCCCCGCCACCACCACCACCACATGCCTCCATGTGTATGCTAAATAGTAAAGCACCATTAGCACTTTTATGAGCACCTGCCATATCTCAGCACAGTAAAGTACCAGCATCACAGATGGCTTCTATAGGCTGCCAGATAGCATGCCTATGGACTAGAAGACAGTTGCATGATGAGGTTCTGTTACCTTTTGTGAACACAGCATCAAAGAGTCCCTGATCATCCAGCAAGGAATCACATTATCACATAATGTACACCAGTCACTGCTGAGGTGTTCAACCATGCACTCTGTCTAGTGTCTTTCTCCCAGAGATTTACCTACTCTCTTTATCGTGCAACATCTGTTATACTGCATGTAACCCCAACAGATGTCCCTGCTGTCGGCACAGATCAAATGCAGAAAAGCCTGTTACCGTGTGATCAGATACAAGATTTTACAGAAAAAGAATTTATTATGTGTAATATAATAGATACGGGTTTTTCTCTATACTACGTTTTTTTTTTGTTTTTTTTTGCTAATTCACTCACAATTTATTAGTAATCCTTCTGACAGGCAGACATGCAATGTGTTCTCTCTATGAAAATGTATAGTTACAAAACGACATAAAGGCAGGGTAGGGACCGAATTATCCTCGTCGGCAGTGACTGGGAAATGAAGCACAGCCTTCTCTCACTTCAGTGCTGAAAAAAATGTGGGTGACAATTGCAACATGACTTGTTAGCTTGGCATGTATAGTAGCTATGGTATGCTGTGACTTGTAGTGCCACACCAGCTGGAGGGGCCCAGTTGTATGGCCACATTTTTCATTTTTTTTTTCCAGAAAAAAATTGTACTTTGTAATGGCACCTTTAAATATACCATGATGAAACCCCAAACATATTATTTATGGGGTGAAATGGGGGGGGGGGGGTGCAACTTTTCAAATTTTGGGAGGTTTTCATGTCCTTAATGCACTTTACTGTATAACTGACATGATATGTTTATTCTATAGGTTAATCTGAATACACCAACTTGCATGCTGACATAGTTTTTCTAATGGTTAACTATTTTTTTTTTCAACAGTGAAAGATTTTTTAAAGTAAAATTATTATTAATTGTCCTAATATTAATATTATTATTGTCCTATTGTGACTCTAAGTGTTTCATTTTTTCATCTACGAAGCTGTCTGGGGCGTCATTTTTTGCACCACGATCTCTAATTTTTATTAGTATTTGTCTAGATCATTTTGATCACTTTTTATTATTTTTCTCTCATTTCATTTACATTGTTGACTGTGTAGATCGGACGCTACGATATATAAGTTTATGTATTTAATAATTTTTACATGTACTATTTTTATAGTGGCAAAAGCAGGTGACTTAAACGTTTATTGAGGGAGGGGCTTTGACATTTTTAAAAAATAATATATATTTTTTTCCTACACTTTTTAAGTCTCCTGGGGGACTATTACATGCAATCACTGGATTGCATATTGATCAGTATTATTGGGGCTTGGATCGAGCAGACTGTACAGAGGTAAGTATTCTCCTCTGATGTCACCAATGTCCCTCACTGACTGCAGAGCCTCCACTTCTGAGACAAACTCATCTTTGGTAACAGCCTGCTTAGCCAATCACTGACTGAGACTGGACAGCCCCGCGGGCAGTTAGTCTCAGAAGTGGAGGCTCTGCAGTTAGCGGGGTACACCGGCAGCACAAGAGGAAGATACCGTGGAAGTAGGAAAAGGTAAGGTTTATTGTTTCATATGCACCGGCAGCAATACATTAAAAAAGGCAGACCACCAGACAGCCCCTTTAACTAATTTATGAGTTAAACTTAAACTTGTTAAAAAAATACCCTTAATAGGGTACTCTGATCCTTTAATTTTTTATATATTGCTAAACTTGAATAGAAAATAATAGCAGACCCTATTCTTACCTCGCCACGCTCCCTCTGGGTCCTACTGCAGCATTTTCGGGTTACCCCGCTGAATGATCCCACCACCACTTTTGAGATGGACTCCTTTTTTCCTCCCCTCACTCCTCATCTTTAAGAATGCCCCCAGGCAGGTTTACACTTCATTGCTCGTCCAAACTGAACCTGTGTTGCTATGGCACATGTGCACTGTTTAGACAGGTGATGAATAGGAGAAATCCTGCCTTGGGGTGTTCCTAATAATGAGGAGGGCATTGAAGAAGAAAGATGAGGTGTTGCAGACCTGGGGCACAGATGCTCAGTCTAGACTACACCAGTTGGACTGCTATTGATTAAGGCTTTGTTCACACACAGTATTTTGGTCAGTATTTTTTAACCAAAACAGAAGTGGATTGAAAACACAGAGAGGCTCTGTTCACACACTGTTGAAATGTAGTGGATGGCCGCCATATAACGGGAAATTACTGCCATTATTTCAAAACAACAGCTGTTAGCAGTTGTGATGAGTGTTCACAGTTAATTGCTGCAGGGCTCTCCTATTGGCTTCCCGCCCTGCCAGTCTATCTTGTGGCCGGAGGCAAATTTGCACTTTGAGCCACAAGAAGGGCCTCCCCAATACACGTACTCAGCTGGCTCGGCAGAGTACCCAGCGTTCATTCTTCCAGCTCCCCAGCGCACAAGTGATGCCAAGTAATGCACCCGGAGCTGGGGAAATGAAGGAACACTGGGAGACAGCATGGGGCCAGGTAAATGTGTGAGGGGTATACAGGATTCATGTGGCCCCATACAGTTTTTTGCTATAGGGCCATGAATTCTAGCTGCGCCCCTGCCTTTAATATTATCTTATCTTATGTTATTGATTGCAATGTTTATGATGTAATGTACATTGTCACTGTGGTGGCATCTTAAGGTGTGTTTACACAGATTAATCTGACAGATTATTGAAGCCAAAGCCAGGAACAGCCTATAAACAGAGAACAGTTCATTAGAAAAGACAGTTTTCCGTGCTTTTCAAACCCATTCCTGGCCTTGGCTTCAATAATCTGTCAGATAAATCTCTCTGTGTAAAAGCACCATTAGACATCTCCAGCATTTAAAAAAAGTGATATATTTGGCTACATTTTGTCTGTTTGTAAGTATTATATTGAAAAATTATACTTAAAAAGAAGTTACTAAGAAGGCATAGTAGCTAAAATGAATTCACTTTCTGCCGCCCATTCATCTCTTTGGCTATATATTCCCTAAACTATAATAGTCATTATCATTCAAGTGAATGGCTATTATTAAGCTACAATGGCTGTAACATTTAATATACGATGACTAGATGGTTATAATGCTCAATATACCTCAAAGGCCCCAAAGTACCCAAACCACTGAGGCGCATCTAAAGCTCTTGACATTTGTGGAAATCACAATTCCTTTTATAGGAACAGACTGAAGCTTTGTCAAGGTTAAAAAACCGTCACAGTTATTAAAATAAAGCAAATGACATCACTACTGATCCTTCAGCCGGTGTAAACGACCAGAAATGTATTACTACTAGCTAGAGATCTATCACTGATTTCATCACAAGAGGGCTGCTTGCCAGCTTAAGGAGTGACTGTGCAGCCTGTTATGTTTACTGAAGCAATCATAAAGTATATGTATGAAGAAGAACAGCCATCCTATTCTTAGAGGGGGTAAGGAACACAGGATGAAACAATGAAGGGAATGATAACATGTAGGACAATGATGTATTAAATGTATGTCAGCTTTTCTCCATAAATGTTCCTATATCATGCTGGCAGCAAATGCCTGAAGTAATATGGCAATGTGACTTGATGCCAAGTGGATACACTGGACAACATGAGAGGTTGGAGTTCAATCATATAGTTGTTAGTAAAATATCTAAACAATCACTTAAATAAGGGACTACCACAGCAAATTTTCTATAATACATAGAAGTTCTTTGAGGGTATATGCACACGGAGTAATTGTGTCGGAAAACTCTACGTCAATTCTTTAAACGGACAGCGGAATCCCTTGGAGCATATAATGGAGCCTATGGAGTCGGCGGAGAGGGAACCAGGAGCGCGCGGGAACCAGCGGCAGATTCTTTACTGAATATATCCTTAGAATGTCAGATTG
Source organism: Dendropsophus ebraccatus (assembly GCF_027789765.1). Lineage (NCBI taxonomy): Eukaryota > Metazoa > Chordata > Amphibia > Anura > Hylidae > Dendropsophus > Dendropsophus ebraccatus. Next base: position 78,915,796 of record NC_091456.1, on the reverse strand, counting down.
AGGAGTTGTCCAGTTAGGACAAAGCCATCTCACACTAGAATCCCTGTATCAGGTAGAAGCAGGTGTCTTTATGATCAATCATCATGTCTTCTCTACATACAGTCTATTGTTTACATCTGTTCTCCAAAGTTTTAATAAAAGTCAGTTGTCCTTCCTTGAACATTTTTGGACACCAGGAGGGGGATAGGTTCGGATATAACCTTTTTGCCCACAGTGGAGTAAGTCTGAGGATATATCATCGTTGTTTTAGCGGATATTTGGTCTCTGAGCGCTACTATTTTATTGTCTTGCATATGGTCAAGTGGAAGAAGCCTTGGAAGAAGGCTTTCAAGCCAATACGGGCTTTGCAATATAGAGGGAGAAATTCTTGCATGCCTGTGTTTTCTGCCCAAAGAACTGATACGCAGAGGCAGGCGAGAAATTCCATTGAAACAATGTGAAGCGCGGGCTCCGCTTGAAATTCCGCCACTTTTGGTCAGTGTGAATGGGCTCTTAGCCTTCTTATAGCACAGACCTTTACTGCATTCACTAGTGTTGTTCTTTTGTACTATTAGGCTATGTTCACACGGCGTATCAGACCGGCCGTTCCGTGACGCCAGCCGGGTCACGGAACGGCCGGTCTCTGCCCGGATCATCGCGGCCAGTACTTAAGTACCGGCCGGATGATTCGTCCGGCCGCGGAGCTCTGATGCGGGCGCATCAGCGCTTCCCATAGCCCACAGTGAAGCAAGCGGCCGGAGCCGCTCACTTCACTGTGTGCACTGACAGGTCTTTCTGCGGCCGGAATTCACTGAATTCCGGCCGCAGAAAACTGACCCGTCAGTTTTGTTCCGGCGCCGCATGGGCTCCCGGCCGGAGCATGTACGATGTGTGTACGCTCCGGCCGGGATCCCATTCAACATAAAGCTATGTCACACACCGCAAAACTACGGCCGTAGTTCTGCGGCGAGAACTACGGCCGTAGTTTTATGTAGTGTGAACATAGCCTTATACTGTTTGGCATGCCTGATATGTGCAAATATACTTTTTGTGCATTTTTGGCTTCTGTTGCTCCAAAAACATAAATTCATTATTAATTGTCAGAAATCACCATGTCTAATGAAATGTTATTCCTATTTTCATCTAGGCATGACATGTATTGATCAATAAGCATATTGATAAATCAAGAGTGTATCCATCCACTTGTTTCTACACATTTATAGTTTAGAGACTACAAGTGTCTGGTTCCAAAACATCAAGGTCAAAAAATCTAACATATATATATATATATATATATATAGATAGATAGATAGATAGATAGATAGATAGATAGATAGATATGAAACATTTTTCCTTACATATTGTCTTGTTTCTAAACTTAGCTAATGAATCTTTGCCAAATCCCTTCACATCTTGTTCCTGTTGAGGGAGGTGACTGCTCAGGCATTTGCACATAATTAAATTACAGTCATATCTCAATGTGATGGATCGGAGAAAAGGTTTGGAGGTGGGCTCAGATAAAAGGGATGGAGAGCTGTGATTCTTTTATGAGGTGTACTGGGTGAGAACAGGTCCCTGTCTTCTCACGTTCCTTTGTGGAATTCACGGAGGTACTCGTTAATATCCTGCCATCCAATTAGTGCACTTGTAAGCAGCCCACTCCTCAATACCCACAGCAATTATACAAGTCACAGGGCTTCTGAAATCATTATCTGATCATTGCTGGTGACACACACTGACTTCTTCAGCTAATATATTCATTTAGGCCTTTTGGTGAGAAAAATTCTGTCACTGTCTCATTGAGATGCATATCTAAATTAGAAACAACACTATTAAAAATACAAATATCGAAAAGCTAAAGGGTCACACAAGAAAGCAGAATGTGTACGCTTAATATAGAAATAGATACATTTTATCAAGATGACTGCTCCCAAGGAACCCTTGCTTTAAAGGGGTATTCAGGCCCTAAAGATTAATATCCTGCGTCAGAGACCAGCACTTGGAAGCAGGACCTGCCGGCCAAGGCACTGGCCAAGATGGGACAGCGCTGGCTGAGTGAGCAGGTCCTGTCTTGAGTGCTCTTAAGAGAAAGAAGATTGGAGGCAATAGACAGAGACAAACAGGAGCTTCAGGGACCTGTATTTCTGGGGTGAGAGGTATTTTTTAGCTAATGTCTTCTATTGCAGTGGGGGGGGGGGGGGGGGGGGAAGCAACTAGACCAGCCTGCCTCACTCTCTCAGCATTGTCACTGCAATGCCACTCTTGGGGCGTGCCAACTGCTTTTTCCACTGCCAATCACTGGGCCTAACAGGCAGCTTCTACCCAAACAAAATCTCGAAGGACTCAGGCAGTAGTAGAGAGCAGCAGGGACTGGGTGGCATCAAAGAAGGCAGGTGAGTATAGCGGCATTAACTACACAGGGGGCATTAACTAAAAATACCAACCAAGAAAACCCCTTTAATAAAGCATGTTGTCCCCCCTTTTTTATGACTTTACCCTACCTGTAAATAGGGCATAAGATTTGTGCTGTTTCTTTAAATGTTTATGATTATCGAGATAAAATCTTTTATACTGAATATCAGAAAAACAATATTATTTTATTATAATACTTTTAACACAAACCCTATGACCAGCACTAATTAGCGAATTTCAAGAATCCTCAAGCTTGCCTGTACCCAGAAATGCATTTGATTATCATTGGATGCAGCCATGTTTTCCAGGACTCCCAAGGGCTGTATCTAACTTCCAGCCACTGGTAATCAAATGTTGAGGCTTCTGGGTTCAGACAAAGGGTGTCTCAGATCCTTGCCTCTAACTGTGGATTGGTCCCAATCCTTTATTGTGTCTTATTCTTGTCTTCTGTCCCTAAACATTTCTGTGTATTACAGCAGTTTTTTTAGGGAATCTAAACTTATGGATCATAGCAGAAGGATATATACAGTACAGACCAAAAGTTTGGACACACCTTCTCATTCAAAGAGTTTTCTGTATTTTCAAGACTATGAAAATTGTAGCTTCACACTGAAAGCATCAAAACTATGAATTAACACATGTGGAATTATATACTTAACATAAAAGTTTGAAACAACTGAAAATATGTGCTATATTCTTGGTTCTTCAAAGTAGCCACTTTTTGCTTTGATTCCTGCTTTGCACTCTTGGCATTCTCTTGATGAGCTTCAAGCGGTAGTCACCTGAAATGGTTTTTCAACAGTCTTGAAGGAGTTCCCAGAGATGCTTTGCACTTGTTGGCCCTTTTGCCTTCACTCTGCGGTCCAGCTCACCCCAAACCATCTCGTAGCACCTAATCACTCTCCTTCTTGGTCAAACAGCACTTACACAGCCTGGAGGTGTGTTTGGGGTCATTATCCTGTTGAAAAATAAATGATGGTCCAACTAAATGCAAACCGGATGGAATAGCATGCTGCTGCAAGATGCTGTGGTAGCCATGCTTGTTCAGTATGCCTTCAATTTTGAATAAATCCCCAACAATGTCACAATCAAAGCACCCCCACACCATTACACCTCCTCCTCTATGCTTCACGGTGGCAACCAGGCATGTAGAGTCCATCCGTTTACCTTTTCTGCATCGTACAATGACATGGTGGTTGGAACTAAAGATCTCAAATTTGGACTAATCAGACCAAAGCGCAGATTTCCAATGGTCAAATGTCCATTCCTTGTGTTCTTTAGCCCAGACAAGTCTCTTCTGCTTGCTGCCTGTCCTTAGCAGTGGTTTCCTAGCAGCTATTTTATCATGATGGCCTGCTGCACACAGTCTCCTCTTACCTGTTGTTGTAGAGATGTGTCTGCTGCTAGAACTCTGTGTGTCATTGATCTGGTCTCTAATCTGAGCTGCTGGTAACGATTTCTGAGGCTGGTGACTCGGATGAACTTCTCCTCCGCAGCAGAGGTGACTCTTGGTCTTCCTTTCCTGGGGCGGTCCTTCTTTGTAGCGCTTGATGGTTTTTACAACTGCACCTGGGGACACGTTCAAAGTTTTCGGTCTGAGTAACTGTCACGGCCGCGGCGGCGGCCCGTGTTCCGGGCCGCCGCCGCGACCTCCTCCTGCCCCATGCAGCCGCCGGGGTCCTTGTGCAGGGACCCGGCGCTGCTGCTAGTTTGGCCCCTGGGGGCGCCTCACCTCTCCTCCGCTCCTGTCTCCGTCTGTGCCGGCTGGCGCGCGTGTCCCCGCCTCCTAGGGCGCGCGCGCGCCGGCTGTCTCAGATTTAAAGGGCCAGTCCGCCCTTAATTGGTTAGTTGCACCAATAACTCCCTATAAATCCCAGCATGCCCTGTCCCTTGTGTTGGAGCCTCTACATGCTTCCCATAGCGTTTGGCCCAGCCCCCTGTTGTTCCTGTTTCCTATCCGCTACCTGGTCCCAAGTCCTTGTTCCTGATTCCTATCCGCTACATGGTCCCTAGTCCTTGTTCCTGGTTCCTGCTCCCCTGTCACTTCATTGCTCCTGTGTTCAGCCTGTCACCTGCGGTTACGCCTACAGACCTCTGCCAGCACCATCTCCTGCCTACTGCTCCTGCCACGCCTCGCCTGCCGTCACTAGCAACCAAGCCAGGGGTAGCGACCTGGGGGTCGCCTGCCGCAGCAAGTCCATCCCGCCTTGCGGCGGGCTCTGGTGAAAACCAGCGGCCCCTTAGACTCCGCTCCCTGGTGAGGTTAGTGCCATCGCTGGTGACGGTCCAGTGGATCCACTACTCCAGGCGTTACAGTAGGCTCCAACCATGGATCCCGGCGAGGTGCCTGATATCCGCGAAGTAGCCTGAGTGGTCGCCCTACAGGCGCAACAAATCCAGAAACAGTCGCAGCAGATCCAGCAACTCACTGCCGCCTTACAGCAGCATACTACAGCCCAGCGCACACCACCTCCTGCTGCTTTTTCTACACTCCAACTGGCTCTCCCAAGCAAATACTCTGGTGACTCCAAGTTGTGCAGAGGATTCCTGACTCACCATGGGCACCATGCATATTGGACTTTTAAGTAGTCAGTTTCCCACCGAGCGCTCTAAAGTGGCTTTCATCATCAGCCTATTGGAGGGTAGAGCTCTGGCCTGGGCCACGCCGCTGTGGGACCGAGATGATCCTGTTGCTGGCAATCTCCGAACCTTCCTAGTCGAGTTTCGCTCCGTCTTTGAGGAACCTGCCCGTGCCTCTTCAGCTGAAACTGCTCTCCTCAACCTCACTCAAGGGAGCTCCTCTGTTGGTGACTACGCCATCCAGTTCCGCACCCTGGCGGCAGAATTAGACTGGAATGAGGCCGCTCTAATAGCCACCTTCAAGAGGGGCCTGTCCAGTCGGGTGAGAGACGTGCTTTCCGCCCGAGACCTACCTACCTCCCTGAACGAACTCATCCTACTGGCCACCAGGGTCGATACTCGTTTTTCTGAGAGAGAGGAGGAGGTCTGGCATGAACGGCGACTAGGCCTGTCCCGTCGCCATCACCAGCTGGCGACGGTCTTCCAGAATCCTGACGTTCCGGAGTCCCAGTCGACTCCTGAGATTCCTATGCAGGTGGAACGGGCTCACCTGACGCCTGATGAAAGACTTCGTCGTCTGGAGCTGAATCTCTGCCTCTACTGCGGTGGTTCGGATCACTTTCGGCTGAGATGTCCCCAACGTCCTCAAGTGTCCGGGAAACTCCAGCACCTAGGTCCGGTGGGAGAGGTCTCCCTGAGTGTGAATGCCACCTCTCCAAGTTTGTCTGTGCCAGTTTCCATCCAGACACCCTCAGGACAAACTCACCAGACTACTGCCTTTCTCGATTCTGGGTCAGCAGGCAATTTTATTGCAGCTACATTGGTCCAGAGATGGCGGCTACCCGTGACCCCACTAGCCAGACCCCTGACTATCTCCTCGGTCACGGGCGAGATTCTTACCGACCATGTGCACTACCAGACCGCACCTCTAGTCCTCCAGGTGGGCACTTCACATCTGGAAAAGATCTCCTTCTACGTCCTGCCCCATTCTTCTTCCACAGTCCTCCTGGGACTCCCTTGGCTGCAATTACATGCCCCTAAACTGGACTGGAGAACCGGGAAGATTCTCAGTTGGGGTCAGAACTGTTCCAACCAGTGTCTGAGGTCACCTCAGCCCAAGCACTCTATGTTGTCACCCGAGCCCGCCAAGCCTTTGTCCGGCCTTCCGGCGGAATACCAAGATTTGCCTGATGCCTCCTTCTGCAGGCAAGAAAGAGGGGGAGGCCAAAGGGGGGGGTACTGTCACGGCCGCGGCGGCGTCCCGTGTTCCGGGCCACTGCCGCGACCTCCTCCTGCCCCATGCAGCCGCCGGGGTCCTTGTGCAGGGACCCGGCGCTGCTGCTAGTTCGGCCCCTGGGGGCGCCTCACCTCTCCTCCGCTCCTGTCTCCGTCTGTGCCGGCCGGCGCGCGCGTCCCCGCCTCCTAGGGCGCGCGCGCGCCGGCTGTCTCAGATTTAAAGGGCCAGACCGCCCTTAATTGGTTAGTTGCACCAATCACTCCCTATAAATCCCAGCATGCCCTGTCCCTTGTGTTGGAGCCTCTACATGCTTCCCATAGCGTTTGGCCCAGCCCCCTGTTGTTCCTGTTTCCTATCCGCTACCTGGTCCCAAGTCCTTGTTCCTGATTCCTATCCGCTACCTGGTCCCTAGTCCTTGTTCCTGGTTCCTGCTCCCCTGTCACTTCATTGCTCCTGTGTTCAGCCTGTCACCTGCGGTTACGCCTACAGACCTCTGCCAGCACCATCTCCTGCCTACTGCTCCTGCCACGCCTCGCCTGCCATCACTAGCAACCAAGCCAGGGGTAGCGACCTGGGGGTCGCCTGCCGCAGCAAGTCCATCCCGCCTTGCGGCGGGCTCTGGTGAAAACCAGTGGCCCCTTAGACTCCGCTCCCTGGTGAGGTTAGTGCCATCGCTGGTGACGGTCCAGTGGATCCACTACTCCAGGCGTTACAGTAACCTTTATTTCTTAAAGTAATGCTGGCCACTCGTTTATCTTTACGTAGCTCCTTTTTTTTGCCATAATACAAAATCTAATAGTCTATTCAGTAGGACTATCAGCTGTGTATCCACCTGACTTCTGCACAACACAACTGATGGTCCAAACCCCATTTATATGGCACGACAGGGCATACCTGTGAAGTGAAAAACATTTCAGGTGACTACATCTTGAAGCTCATCAAGAGAATGCCAAGAGTGTGCAAAGCAGTAATCAAAGCAAAAAGTGGCTACTTTGAAGAACCTAGAATATAAGGCATTTCAGTTATTTCACACTTTTTTGTTAAGTATATAATTCCACATGTGTTAATTCATAGTTTTGATGCCTTCAGTGTGAATCTACAATTTTCATAGTCATGAAAATACAAAAAACTCATTGAATGAGAAGGTGTGTCCAAAATTTTGGTCTGTACTGTATATATATATATATATATATATATATATATATATACATATATATATATTGTGGACATGTCACTGGTAAAGTGCTCGAGGGGATGTACATCTCACCCAGGTTGATACATAGTGTGAGATGGTGAGTCCAGGAGGCATCTGTGCTCAGCAGTGTTATGCTGCTGAGCTATTATTTATTATTGCCGGGCCTGGACTTACATGGAATGGCAGGTAGGTTTTGGTAGTGGGACTTGCCATTCCCTCCCCCTCGATCCAGTGTGGGTTTTGGGATCAGGTGAGCTCTGATCCCAATCAGCCTGAGAAGGCAAAAGGTGTGCTCAGTGTACAGGTCTCTCTCTCTCTCTCTCAGACAGGAGTGAACAGCCTGCATGCTGTTTGGTGAGAGCTGGGAAGACAGCCACTGCTGGGGCCTGTTCACACCCCGCAATACTGCCGACTGAAGTGCCAGAGAGGTAACCTGCGTTGTTAGTTAGCGCCCAGACGGGCAAGACCTTTTTGTTTTGTTCTTAAAGCACAGTGTTGCTATATTTCTGTTATGGACTGTTTATGCTGCAAATAAACGCCAAGCTGTTATTTTACAAGTCCAAGTCTGCTGTGAACTGTGTCCAAACACTCCATCCCCCGGGAAGATCCCTACAATTGGTGCTGCGGAGCGGGCAAAACAGTTGCTAGGGGCAACGGTGTGCATCAACTTGGCTACAGCTGTTTATGTCCTGGGTGAAGGCTGCTGCTTCACTCCAAAAACAGACAAGCAACATGGAGGAGATGATGAAGCAGTTAATGCAAGTGAGTCTGCAACAGCAACAAGCTCTGACAGACGCTAACCTGCGCCATGAGCAGGCATTGGCCGCACACCAGCAGGCTAATAGGCAGCAACAACAGGCTCTGACAGACGCCAATCTGCGCCATGAGCAGGATAATCGGCAGCAACAACAGGCTCTGGCAGATGCGAATCTGCGCCACGAACAAGCGATGGCTCAACAACAGAGACTTATTGAGCACCTGATAGCAAAGCAAGAGGCGTCTGCAGGTGCTAATCCCCAGCTGGTGGCAGCAGCCGCGCCAGAGACTTTGTCTGTGAGAAGAGCTGTGCAGCGTGCGATGCAAAAGATGACTGCTGATGACGATGTTGAGGCCTACTTAACTGTCTTTGAGCGTGTGGCTGAGCGAGAAAAGTTACCCTCCACTGAGTGGGCAGAGGTCATTGCTCCCTATTTAACAGGCGAACCTCAAAAGGCCTACTATGACCTCAGTGAGCAAGAGGTCAAGGACTATCCTCGGCTAAGAGCAGAGATACTCGCCCGACTAGGAGTTACTGCTGCTGTCCGTGCCCGGAGAGTCCGCAACTGGAGCTACAGTCTGGACAAGTCAGCGAGGTCCCAGATGTACGACCTGATTCATTTGGCAAGAAAGTGGTTGGAGCCAGACACCTCTACTCCTGCACAGATCCTAGAGAGGGTCGTGATGGATCGCTACCTCCGCGCACTTCCTGCTGATCTGCAACGCTTGGTGGGACAAGGCGACCCTAAGAGTGCCGACGAACTTGTCAGCCTTGTGGAGAGGTTCCAGGCGACCGAGGACTACCTCCGTGATGTTCCTGCAGCATCATCACCTCCCCGGAGTGCCAGACCTGTGCCGTCAGCTGGTAAGAGACTTCCATCTATTGGGGGAGTGTGGAGGGGTGCTGATAGAGGGAAGAGCGCTCAGGAGGCGTCTCAGGGGCAAAAGACTGGTGGTGGTCCCCGGTGGCTAAGTGGCCCTAAAAAGGACTCCCTGCAAAGGAGACCAGGCCCTATCCAGTGCTGGAGATGCCATGAGACGGGACATATGTCTGCCCATTGCCCTCTTACCACTGAGCCCATGGAGTGTGACGCTAGCCGGCGTCAGTCTCTATTTGCGTAGAGGTGTCTTTAGTTGCAGTCACTGGACTAGAGACTGAACCACAAGTCTGCAACATTACTGTAAATGACTTTCCTGTTAAGGCGTTGCTGGACTCAGGAAGCCTTGTCACCTTGGTGCATGCCAGCCTGGTGACTGGGGACTTTGTGCCAAAAAGACATATGAGCGTGGTATGCATACATGGTGATACAAAGGTTTACCCTATAGTACGGGCTAATGTCGGGACTGAACTAGGCGCTGTACAATATGAAGTGGGTGTGGTTAAAAATCTTATGCATAATGTGATATTGGGGCGTGATTTTCCTTTGTTCTGGGCTCTATGGGGAAAACAACAATCCCCTGAAAGGAGTGAGGAGACCCCTAAGTCTATTGCATTACCCACGGTAAATGATAAAAATGTACAGGATGAAAATGATGCTTTTCCTTTGCAGGTCCTGGCTGGTGAGGAAGAGGCTCCTCCCACTGCGCAAAATGTTCCGGACTTAGAGGTGTCTAGGGATAATTTTGGTACTGCCCAATTACAGGACCCCACTCTCAAAAAATGCGAGAGAGCAGGTCACTGTTCTGAATGGGGTACCTCAGGAACCGGAAGCTGAGAAAAAATTTCCACATTTTTCTATGACTAATGATCTCTTCTATAGAGTCACTAAGATTAATGATGAGGTGGTGGAACAGCTTCTGGTGCCTAAGTCGTACCGGCGTCAGGTACTCGACATGGCCCATAATCATGTCCTTGGGGGCCACTTGGGGACAGATAAAACACAGGAGAGAGTCCTCCAGAGGTTTTATTGGCCTGCGATTTATGCTGACATAAAAAAATACTGTGAGTCGTGCCCCACATGTCAGCTTAGCGCTCCAGTGTCGCATTTTCGCAGTCCTTTGGTCCCACTCCCCATCATAGAGGTACCTTTTGACCGGATCGCAATGGACTTGGTGGGTCCATTGTAAAGTCGGCTAGGGGACACCAGTACATTCTAGTGGTGTTGGACTACGCGACCCGCTATCCTGAGGCTGTACCCCTAAGAAACACTACCTCTAAAACAATTGCACGGGAATTGTTTTATATGTTTTCCAGGGTGGGGATCCCCAAGGAAATCTTGACTGACCAAGGTACCCCATTTGTGTCAAAGGTAATGAAAGAGCTATGCAAACTGTTTAAAATCTCACACCTACGTACCTCTGTATATCACCCACAGACAGACGGGTTAGTGGAGAGGTTTAATAAAACCCTGAAACATATGTTAAAAAAAGTGGTGGAAAAGGATGGTCGTGATTGGGATCACTTACTACCTTACCTGATGTTTTCTATTAGGGAAGTACCCCAAGCGTCCACAGGGTTCTCTCCCTTCGAATTAGTCTATGGTCGTCACCCTAGGGGTTTGTTGGATATAGCGAAAGAGACATGGGAAAGTGAGTCCACCCCATACAAGAGTGTTATAGAGCATGTAGCACAAATGCAGGACCGTATAGCCACTGTAATGCCCCTAGTAAGGGAACACCTCCAGAGGGCGCAAGAGGGCCAAAGCAGAATTTACAATCGTTCTGCAAGAATCAGGACATTTGGCCCAGGTGACCGGGTACTCATACTTGTTCCCACGGTAGAAAGCAAATTCTTAGCAAAGTGGCAGGGTCCCTATGAAATTGTAGAGAAGATCAGTGAGGTCAACTACAAGGTACACCAACCCGGTAGAAGGAAGCCTTTCCAAGTTTATCACATAAACTTGATCAAGCCCTGGAAAGACAGGGAATCCTTGGTGGCGACAAAGCCTGTTGGTCATCTGTCACCACCAATCCCTCCGGTCAGGATTGGTGACACCCTATCAGTATCCCAGAAGCAGGAAGCTAAGGAGTTCCTGCAGAGAAATAAAGACAAGTTTTCTGACCTACCAGGGCGTACGCATCTCATTAGTCATCATATTGAAACTGAGCCTAGAAGCAGAGTAAACCTGAAGCCCTATAGGATACCAGAAGCACGGAGGGAGGCGGTATCATCCGAGGTAAAACGTATGCTTGACCTAGGAGTCATTGAGGTGTCCCAGAGCGAGTGGTCCAGCCCGATTGTGTTAATCCCAAAGCCCAATGGAACTTGGAGGTTCTGTAATGACTTTAGAAAGTTAAATGAGATCTCCAAGTTCGATGCCTACCCCATGCCCAGGGTAGATGAGTTGATAGAAAGGATGGGTAATGCCAGGTACATAACTACCCTCAATCTCACTAAGGGCTACTGGCAGATCCCACTCACTCCTAAGGCTAGAGAGAAGACTGCATTCTCCACCCCTGATGGGCTCTTCCAATACGTAGTGATGCCATTCGGGTTACATGGAGCCCCTGCCACTTTTCAGAGGTTGATGGACTTGATTCTGCGACCACATCGTGATTACTCTGCTGCCTACCTCGATGATGTGGTCATTTTTAGCCCGGATTGGGAAAGTCACCTCTGTAAGGTCCAGGCGGTGTTAGATGCCATAAGTGATGCGGGGTTAACCATCAATGCAGAGAAGTGTGCACTAGCCTTAGAGGAGGCCAAATACTTGGGCTACATTATTGGGAGGGGGTTAGTGAAACCACAACTAAATAAAATTGAGGCAATACAGAATTGGCCTCAACCCCTTACAAAGAAACAGGTCAGAGCTTTCCTGGGTATTACGGGCTATTACCGAAGGTTTGTGCCGAATTTTGCTTCAGTTGCAGCCCCACTAACTGACCTGACAAAGGGTGCGAAGTCCGCAATGGTGACATGGACTCCAGAGGCCGAGAAGGCTTTTCAAAGCCTTAAGTCTGCCCTGTGCCAACAGCCTGTGCTAGTTACCCCTGACTTTAGGCGAGAGTTTCTAGTACAGACAGATGCCTCTAACACAGGGTTAGGTGCCGTCCTCTCACAGGTCGTGAATGGCGAGGAGCACCCGGTGATGTACTTAAGCAGGAAACTATCCCCGGCCGAGAAAAACTACGCCATAGTTGAGTGAGAATGTCTGGCAGTGAAGTGGGCCCTAGAATCCCTGTAGTACTACTTACTAGGCAGGAGGTTTAAGTTAGTGACAGACCATGCCCCCCTAACATGGATGAAATTAAACAAGGAGAAAAATGCAAGGGTGACTAGGTGGTTTCTTTCCCTCCAAAACTTTAATTTCATGGTGGAACACTGGCCAGGGAAATTACAGGCAAATGCTGACGCCCTATCTAGGGTACACTGTCTGTGGGGACAAAATGCTCAGCCCTCCGGTCTGAAGAAGAGGGGGGGGATATGTGGACATGTCACTGGTAAAGTGCTCGAGGGGATGTACATCTCACCCAGGTTGATACATAGTGTGAGATGGTGAGTCCAGGAGGCATCTGTGCTCAGCAGTGTTATGCTGCTGAGCTATTATTTATTATTGCCGGGCCTGGACTTACATGGAATGGCAGGTAGGTTTTGGTAGTGGGACTTGCCATTCCCTCCCCCTCGATCCAGTGTGGGTTTTGGGATCAGGTGAGCTCTGATCCCAATCAGCCTGAGAAGGCAAAAGGTGTGCTCAGTGTACAGGTCTCTCTCTCTCTCTCAGCCAGGAGTGAACAGCCTGCATGCTGTTTGGTGAGAGCTGGGAAGACAGCCACTGCTGGGGCCTGTTCACACCCCGCAATACTGCCGACTGAAGTGCCAGAGAGGTAACCTGCGTTGTTAGTTAGCGCCCAGACGGGCAAGACCTTTTTGTTTTGTTCTTAAAGCACAGTGTTGCTATATTTCTGTTATGGACTGTTTATGCTGCAAATAAACGCCAAGCTGTTATTTTACAAGTCCAAGTCTGCTGTGAACTGTGTCCAAACACACCATCCCCCGGGAAGATCCCTACAATATATATATAAAAAAAGTCCTGTGATAGCATCTTGCGGTAGGAGATGATAGTCTTTCTTGCCGCCCACAGCACTGACTATCTCAACCAGTATGGAGTAGGTACTAAACATTATCACATGAACAATCTCAGATTTTTTAATTTATATGAGTAAAGAAAAATAAAAGTCATGATTAAGCTGTGTTTTTGTCAGTGATACAGTATGTCAGTTATATATGCAATACTTGAAGGGGGAATCAACTCAAATTCTGACTTTCCAAAGGGTTTCCTTGGTGATATTTGTGATGTCTCACAATTTCCAAAACTATTTGTGTTATTTCTTGGCTGGATTTCTTTAAAAAATCTGAAAATCCACCTAGGTTAACACTTTGTAAAAATTACAGCTTTCTTTCATAACGGTTGTCATTGGTCAAATAACGGCCATTAAAAAAAATAATAATATACATTATTTGCACAATGACAGCTGTTTTTATAAAAGACAGCCGTCCGTTTTAGGCTATGTTAACACAACGTTTTTTTCAGCTCCGTTTAAAATTACGTCCGTTATTTTGAGTTTAAAATAACGGACGTTTTTCGAAGCCTGGCATCCCCTTAGTGCAATGACGGGTGTTTGCACATTATCTTAGTTTGAGGTTACTAATTGCCCTTTGGTTGTGGCTTAATTGAAAAATCCATTGAATTTAATAGTAAAAACGGAGAAAGAACGGTGACAATAGAAGAACTGTGTGTGAACAACTAATACAAAACGTCCGCTATTTGCAAAAAACGTTCGAAAATAATGTTCATGTCCGTTTTCCAATGCATTGTGTGCATAGGACGTCTGTCTTCCCATTGACTTCAATGCAATTGCATTGAAGTCAGTTAAATTGTTGCAAAAACGGACGTTTTTTTAAATAGCGAAATCTGATGTTTTTTCTCCATTTTTGACGTTGTGTGAACATAGCCTTACATAGCATGAACCTAGCCTATACTGTATGTAAGGAGTACAAATCCCTTTACATTCAAAATTCTTAGTACTAACTTAAAAGAGAAATCTATAGTACAGTACAATGTAGAATAACAAAATACGTTTTTTCTGAACACGATAATTTGTAAAATCTGTTTTAGTGTGATTTCTCCTTAACAATACCTATTGTACTATGTATAATGGTAAGATAAGGGGCTTCACTAGGAATCTGCTTTAAATTTACTGTACATTGGATACAACGGTCAATGGTCAGACATGAAGAATTTCTTTGTGTTGTTACCTACTAATGAGTGGTCACAGTGATTCATGTGCAACACTTGCCAAACTAACTTAAAAGGGTCATTTTAATCAACCAGTCCTATTGCAATATTTTTTAGAATTCTGGCACAAGAACCACCATTAAAGGGTTGCTGCCAAAGTGATATTTATCCCAGCGCTTTGCAATATCTTCTTCGATACCATTGGCCAAAATGAGATTGATCTTTGAGCTTTGTGGTCTCATGTTGTCAACGGTGCATAAAAAAACAGCGCTAAACACTTTATATAAGAGGTCTTTCTGCAATGCACTAGAACAATAGTTCATACATAATTTTTAGATGGCCACATGCTTGTTACATAATTGATAATGTGCTCAGGAGCCAAATACAGAAGAAAACATTATATTATATATATAGATTTATACCAAAAAAATTTAAGAAAAAAAGAGAACACATAACCTTAAGTTGTTTTAGCATCATGGTAGCAAGTGTTATTTTTGTTATATTTTATTAAGAAAGACGATGTTTATTATTATAACAGTGTTGTGCTTGCGTGGAATATGTTTAATATGTGGCTCCTTATACGTTTGTCATAACGTTGTCATAACTTAAAACCTTGGGTCTCTGGACTGGCTTGTTTACAGCAATTTTTAGAGCAAACAGAATAGGTTTTTTGAGTTGGTACATGTTTTGAAATATAAAAAGAAAGAAAAAGAAAAACTATGGAGTACAGGCTGAACACTCAAATGTGCTGAAAAGAAAATAGGCACTGTTACTCTGGAGGTCCATTAGTAAAAAATCTCCCACATTGACATTATCTGTTTTAGGCTGGAAACACACACACACACACACACACACACACACACACACACACACACACACACACACACACACACTGCAGTTTTTGTGCCAAAAGCAGAAGAGGATCCAACAGGAAAGAGAAGTATAAGTCCTCCCTTTATATTTTCAATCCCATTTAAATCCACTTCTGGTTTTGGCACTGCAGTGGCAGTTTTCCAAAAAGCTGTAGTGTGTGTTTCCAGCCTCGGGGGTTATTCAGGATTGTAAAAAAAAAAAAAAGCACAGCTACTTCCTTGAAAACAGCACCACCTCTGCCCCAGGCTGTGTGTGATATTGCAATAAAGCTCTATTCATTTTAAAGAAACTAAGCTTCAAACACCACACTCAGACTGAATACAAACGTGGGGATGTTTCTGGAAGAAAGCAGCAATGCTTTTCTGAACCTGGGTAACCCAATTTCTCAACAGCTCATATTGCACTTGATGTTGCTGAACATGTCAGCATCATAGGTCTAGTTTTACTTTGAGCCAGAATAAGTATATTCTTCAAATTTCATCTATGCTTTAAAGGGGAACTATCAGCAGGCTTCATCCTCAGCGCTGTTTAATGCAGTTAGTCTTTTACTCCTCAGCTCGATAAGACCAAAGCACCGATCTGGCCCGCCCCAGGCTTGTTTGCTATGGGGGCAGGGCAGTGCTCCTAACAGTGCCCCAGTGCTCAAAACGGTCTTACTGGACCGAGGAATAAAAGACTAAATGCATGGGAACAACGCCGAGGATGAAGCTAAGATAATTACCTTCTGTGTCTCCTGCACAATAGGGACATATATGCAGGTTCATCCAAACTGCTGATAGTTTACCTTTAAAGAGTTTCTATATAAAAAAAAAAAATTGTGTGCCTTAAGGATCTGTTCTGCATCTTGTTCTTTTTAATGTGTGTAAGTGACATAGGAGGAGATTTAGTGGGTAAGGTATTTTCTGATTGCCGATAACACAAAATTGTGCAATAGGGTTAAAAATTCCTGAAGGTGTCAGTAATATAGAAAATTATTTGGTTTTACTATATAAGTGGTGCAAACAATGTAAACTGCAGTTTAATGTTTCCAAAAGAAATACAATGCACTTGGGGAGAAGGAATCCTCTATCTGAGTATAATATCAGCAGTTATGTGTTGGTAAAGACTTTAGAAGAGAGGGACTTATGGGTAGTGATTTCTAACAACCTTAAAATAAGTCACTAGTTAAACCAGATGGTAGGAAAAGCTAACTGTATGCCAGACTGTATAGCTAGAGGTACAATCAGTAGGAAGAGGGAGATAGTGATCCCATTGTATAGGGCTCTAGTAAGACTACATCTGGAATACTGTCGCTGATGCCATGTGTTGTGGGTGTGTCCTTCAAAACCTGCCACAACTGACAGATTTATTGAGCAAACTAATTTTTTGACATTTTTTTTTAGTCTAAAAACTAACCACCTCTAGTGTGGTTGGCTGGTTGGGCTTTAACTTTGCCCTGTGAAAAACCTTCCAGATTTAGGCTATTTAGGCCACAACATTTTTTAATGTCAGTTTAAAATTTTTAAAATGATGTCTTTCATTTTGAGTCCAAAAAGACGTCCGTTATTTCGAGGATTGGCTGCCCATCAGTGCAATAACAGCTGCTGGTACATTATTCTAGTTTGGGGTTCATAATTGCCCTTGTGTCTTTAATTGAAAAGTCCATTGAATTTAATAGTAAAAACGGAGAAAGGACGGTGAAAAAAAGAAAAACTATGTGTGAACAACTAAAAAATAACATCCGCTGTTTGCAAAAGACGTCCAAAAATAATTGACAATCATATACATAGTGTGCATTGCAGTCAGTAAAATTGCGGCCATAACAGACGTCTTTTTAAATAGAAAAAGCTTATTATTCACCAATTAAACTACAGAAAATGGGCATAAGGGATGAAGCAGTTTGTGTTTGATGTGGCTCAGAGGATGCAGATTTAGGCTGCGTTCACACTACGTATATTTCAGTCAGTATATGTATATTTCAGTCAGTATATTTCAGTCAGTATTGCAACCAAATATTGCAATATTGCAAATATTTGCTGTTATTTTAAAACAACGGCTGTTATATTGAAATAATGGCAGTTATTTACCGTTATATGGCGGCCATCCACTCAATTTCAACATTGTGTGAACAGATCCTTTCTGTGTTTTTAATCCACTCCTGGTTTTGGTTGCAATACTGACTGAAATATACTGACTGAAATATACGTAGTGTGAACATAGCCTTAATACATTTGTTTTGGTCCCGCCCACAAATACAAACATACTGGGAGGAAGTTTTCGATGAGATTGACGGGAAACTTAGTAGTGAAATCCAGAGAAACACCCTGGTTGCAGTATTAGGGGACTCAACTGGCTTGATGGGTTAAATGGGTTAATTATTAAAGTTTTATTCTACAGTATGCCATGTTGAGGATCCTCAATAACTGTTTTTCCGCTCAGTCCCCAACGAAAATAGAATGGCTTAAAGGACAACTCCGGCCAAAATGTATTTTTTAATATGTTATTACTTATGGAAAGTTAGACAAATTCCTAATATGAATTAATTATGGAAGATGCACATAAAGTGCTATTTTCCTCAATTCAGTAGATCAGGGAGGCTTCAATTTCTGTGAAAAAAGCTTGACGTCACGAATCAGGTGTAATTCCTATGGAGTGTCCAGCAGGGGGCCCACTATATGTAGAAGTCAATGTGTAATGTAGTTTCTATGTAGTGTAGTCTAGGTAGCCAAGCCTGCATGTATACACCATAGGATGAGGGGTGTAAGATGTACACAGAATCCGACAGATCTCAAGGAAATGCAGCTCTCCCACTCTTGTAGAACTACAACAGCTGATCTGCCTGCACAGCAATGGGCAGCAGGGGAAAGAGATATGCATTTAACTACCTTCCCCCTTTCCCTCCCCGTGCTGCCCTGTGCGGGCTGAGCAGCAGCCAGGAGCGCCTGCTGAGAGTTGTAGTTCTACAAGAGTGAGAGAGCGGCATCAGATGCCCCCACACTGCCCCATACAGACCCCAGACATAGGATGGCTCCCTCCTACCAGTAATTCAGTGAATTGCGGCCGTAGGAAACCATGTCAGTTCACACAGTGAAGTGAGCGGCTCCGGCCACTCACTTCACTGTGTGCTATGGGAGGTTCTTACGCGGGCGCGTGCTGATGTGCCTGCATCAGGACCCTAAGGCTAAAAGATCATGCAGTATCGGCCGGGATGACCCGGGCAGAGACCGGCCTTTCCGTGACCTGGCCGGGTCACGGAACGGCCGTTCTCTATACGTTGTGTGAACATAGCCTTAAATTCAATGGACTTTTCAATTAAGTCACACCCCATGGCCAAATAGTAACCCCAAACTAAAATAATGTATCAACAGGCCAGGCTGCTCGTTATTTTAAACTCAATGACGGATGTAAATTTAAACAGAGCTGAAAAAACATTGTGTGAACATAGCCATGTGTGAACATAGCCTGTGGGACTGTCCACATATTAGCCCTCTCTGGTTGGTGGCTTATGATGTGATACAAAAAATATTACCAGCATAACAGAGCCTTTTACAACACAACTAGCTCTACTAATGTTGGGCATGAATAATATCAAAATCCACTCGAGAACCATAATACTCCACATTTTACATGTTTTCAGGCTAGTTATAACTAGACATTGGAAGGAGGCCTCCACAACGCATATCAATGAAGTTATTACCTTGATAAATACTGTTTGTTCTTGTAAAAAGATTTATACAAACCTTCACCACTCTCTACAATGGTCCTCTTGGATTAACCCCTTAAGGACCAAGGCAATTTTCATTTTTGCACATTTGCTTTTTCCTATTCGTTTTTTAAAGGCTATAGCGCTTGCATTTTGTCACCTACAGAACCACATGGGCCCTTATTTTTTGCGACACCAATTGTACTTTGCAACAGACTTTATTTTTCCCTATAATATGCTGCAAAACCAGAAAAAATGTTTGCACAGGGGAATAAAAAGCAAAAACAAAACACAATTCTTTTTAAAAAAATGGGGGGGGGGGGGCGTTCCGTGTTTACATTCTTCGTCCTATGGTAAAACTGATATGTTATCTATGTTCCTCAAGTCAGTACGATTACAATGATAGGCAACTTGTATAACTTTTATTTTATCTGACATCTTTTAAAAAAAATTAAAACCTTTAAAAAAAACTAAATGTTTCTAAAATTGCTCTACTACCATTCTTATAACACGTTTATTTTTTGGTCTATAGCACTATTTAAGGTGTCATTTTTTGCATAATCTGTATTTTCTATCGGTAGCTTGCTTGCATGTATGCAGCTTTTTGATCCCTTTTTATTACAATTTTTCTGGATTTGATTGTAGCAATGGTAGCAATATGATTTATGGTTAATATTTTAAGAACGATCATCTGTCCGTAAAGATAAAAAGATACTTGTACCGATTAGATTTGGGTTGTGCCACTTTAGAGCTGTTTTGTGAATACACATCCAACGTTTGTTTGTTTTTTACCGTACCCGGCACACTAAGCTTGCTGTGTGAAAGGTTGGCTCTCCTGCATTGGCTGCTAAGCCAATCACCAACTAAGGAGGTGTTTCACTTCAGCTGCAGATTGGCATAGCAGACACTGCAGGAGACAGAGCCCGGAAGACATCAAGCTCAGTGTATAAGGTCCAGTGAAGAAAGAAGACGTTGGATGGTGAGTATGACCCACCCACCCCCGCCCTGCACCTGCCCCAGCAAGGAAAGGGGGTTACTTAATCCTCTTGCTTGCTGGCATGGCTACAGTGCAAGATCAGCCTAGCCTCCAGGGGTTTAAGTGGGGATACCATGCATCCTCACTTAACCCCCTGGAGGTAAAACAGTTCTGCCCAGCCCCCCAGCGGGTTAAGTGGGGACCTGGGGTCCAGATTGTTCTCTTCTTGCTGTGCCGAGCACACTGCACCCACCCTAGCAAGTAAGGGGTTAAGTGACCTAACTCCTTCTTTGCAGGGTCAAGGGGCAGTGTGCTCAGCACAGCAGATGAAGCACAGTCTGGCCCTCCATGGGTTAAGTGGGGTACATAGAATAGCTGGGTGTTTTGCTCCTGCCTTTTTTCCCCCTCTATCTGTATCCTAAGGATGATGTGAAACTACAATGATGACCAGAAGATTTTTTATTTTTATTTTAAACAAAATGGTCAATGAGGGGTGTGTGGGTATTTTTATTATTTAAAAATGTACTTAGACTAGGGGGTAGCAGGCTGGTTTTATTAGGCTGGGGAGGGCCAAAATAAACAGTACTTTTCACCCTTGTATTACTAGGCTGATTAGTTTTTTACCTGTCTGGTTATAAAAAAAAAATGAGGGGGAACCCAATATGCTTTGCAATAAGCGTGTAAGGCAGCATTTCCCAACCGGGGTGCCGGGAGAACCCGCCAGGGGTGGCGCGGGATCCCGGTGGGAAATGTGCGCTGTCACTTTAAGCATCCCGAGAAGCTGCGGCCGCGCAGCTTCTCGGGATGCACAGATCACTTTGATGTTCCGCCCGCAAAGTGAGCTGGCGGAACATTAAAGTGAGCCTAATGTAGGAGCAGGAAGTGTCAGCATCCTGCTCCTACATTAACTCCCATAGGCTGGGGAGTTCATGCCAGCAACCTATGGGAGGCCGGGACGTGACCTCTTCGGCAGGCGTGATGATGTGACATCATCACGCCTGTCGGAGGTCCCGTCCCTGAGGCTTGCAAGATGGAGCCAGAAGAGGAGGAGGAGAGCTTCTGCCTGCAGCCACAGTGCGGATTAGGTGAGTAGGATGTTTGTTTTTTTTAGGGGCAGAGCAGGGGGCATTATTAGTTCATGGGGGCACCTCTGGGGGCATTATTAGTTCATGGGGGCCACCTCTGGGGGCATTATTAGTTCATAGGGGGCACCTCTGGGGCATTATTTGTTCATGGGGGCACCTCTGGGGGCATTATTAGCTCATGGGGGCACCTCTGGGGGCATTATTAGTATATGGGGGCACCTCTGGGGGCATTATTAGTTCATGGGGGGCACCTCTGGGGGCATTATTAGTTCATTGGGGCACCTCTGAGGACATTATTAGTTCATGGGGGAACCTCTGGGGGCATTATTAGTTCATGGGGGCACCTCTGGGGGTATTATTAGCTCATGGGGGCACAGCAGGGGATCCTACATACAGGGGGCATCCCACACTCCTACTCGCTTTACTGCACATAACACCAAACAGCGCAGTTACTTTGGGAGCCTACAGGAGGGAGAAAGGAAAGGAAGTTGCTAGAAATGAGCCTAAATTGTTTGTCTCGCAGGTTCTGAGGGGATGAAACGTATCTGGAAGAAATCATCATGGAGGACTGGACTGGATGGAGAGGAAAAGGGAAAGTGACGCCTCAGATCAAAGAAGACATCACCTGTGAGTCACTGTATGACGGTTTTCTTATTTTGTAGAACATTATTTAGTAGGGGTGCCCCGAGGTAATTTTTTTCCCCAAGGGGTGCCCCGAGGTGGAAAAGGTTGGGAAGCACTGGTGTAAGGTATCCCTCTTTTTCATAACCAGCCTGACCCAGCAAGAAAGGGCTTAAGTACCTTAACCTCTTCCTTGCTGGGGTGGGAGCAGTGTGCTCAGCATAGCAAGTAAAGAAAAGTCTGGCCCCCAGGGGGTTAGGTGAGGATGCATAGTAACTCCACTTCACCACTGACTGAGCTCTGTTGGGGGAACAGGTAGCATACTCACCTTCTGCACTGCTTCTGTTCTCACGTCCTGCTCTCTGGCTCTCCCGTCATCTAGCTGCTGACCCCACTATCTCCAGGAGGAGGGGCGACGTCAGAGCAGGACGGGAGAGCCGGGGGCAGATACCAAATAACAAACAGTGCTGTCTGGCCGCTCGATTTGTCATGCTGTGTAAAGGCACAGCAAACGAGAACCAATCTCGCTGATTGCCCAACAACTTTAATGGAGCAAGACCTGTTCAGCCTTTTAAACAAGTTGTGGTTTTGAGTTCTGGGAGCTGAAGAGCTAAGAAAAACAATACAATATGGCTGTCTACGATAATTATTGACAACCCAACCTGTCAATGCTTACCCACTTGCTTGAAGGTACCAAAACAGCCTCATGCTCATGAATATAGGTTAAGCTAACAAAATGACATTCTCCAAAGTATGCTATTAATCTGCTAAACCTTTTACATTGTAAGGATACATTTCATCAAAATTTGTGTAATTTTGAAATGCAATACTTAATACATGAATAGTATATTTATTTACCATGAATATACTAGAAAGCTTGCTAGAAAATCTTTATATGACAGGTCATCCTGGGGCCATACAGGTATGTACTATTTAGAAATCCCTCGTCTTACACATTTGTCTGAATGGACCTAGAAGCATGAGAATATTTAGAAACGCATTGCTGGGGGCAACACATTGATCCACTGACCACACTAGGAAACACAATGCAGCTTCTATTGATCCTTATGCTGATATATAAATCCCCTAACCAGAAGGATTTTACATGTAAAAAAGGCATCAAAATGTTTGTCTCTATTCTTCCACGGAAATATTCTTCTTACCATAGCAATCATCAGAGAGACTAGAGGGATTGTTCAACTGCATATTATGTATCCTTGGGTCTTAAATTTCTTAATAACTGCACATAATTTAGCCGAGGTTTTAGGCCTGCGTGACCTATGGTATCCTTGGCAAATAGAGATAAAAAAAATATACAATAATATTTTCTTCTTCTTTTTTTTTTTTTTTTTTAATATAAAAGAGTAACATTAGGTTTATAGATAAGCATATAGATAGGATTGTCATTGGTATATCCATGTTAAAAGGCTTCAATTTGTCCTATTACACCACAAGTGCTATAATGTAGTAGTGTAAAATATATTCAAGTAAAAAAATCTATATATACACTGATATTACATTAAGGTGACTCTGTACCCACAATCTAACCCCTCCAAACCACATGTACCTTCAGATAGCTGCTTTTAATCCAAGATCTGTCCTGGGATCCGTTCGGCAGGTGATGCAGTTATTGTCCTAAAAAACAACTTTTAAACTTGCGAACCCCTGTGCCCAAAGGGAGTATCTGTGCCCTAACTTTGCACCACCCCTCCGTCCCTCCTCCTCACCCATCATTAGGAATGCCACTGGAACATTTTCTTCATGCTGAACATTGCACAGGTGGCCTAACCATCCAGCCCATGTGCCGGGCTGACACAGATGGGGAAAGGGAGACAATCTGCCTGGAGCATTCCTAACGATAAGGAGGGCAGGGAGGAGGGACAGAGAGGTTGTGCCAGCCTAATGCATGCACAATCTAGGCCACGCCCGTTGGGCACTGGGCTGCCAGTTTAAAAGTAGTTTTTTAGGACAATAACTGCATCACCTGCCGAATGGACCGCAGGACAGATCTTGGATTAAAAGCAGCTATCTGAAGGTACAAGTGGTTTGGGGGGTCAGATTGTGGGTACAGAGCCACTTTAAGGTGGGTCTTTCATCAGACTATCCTGTTTTCTGTAAGGGTAGGATAGTATGGTTATAGGTCCACTCTTCTAGTAGCCAAAACAGCACATTAAAGGGGTATTCACAGTTACTGAAGCATCAGCTTTACACGGCTTCATCCCCTCTCACTTCCTTCTTTTGCGGGAGGGAGGGGGGAGGAATAAGAATAAGCTCTGCATCTTTTTGTCTCCCACTGAGGTTACACATGCCTTTAGGGAAAATCCACAAGCGCTGCAGACGTCTGTGACATTGGAGTGATACATAGAAGAGGAAAAAGTATTCTTAAAGCTCCTCAAGGTACCGGTCACCCACTTTTAAGCCCAGTTCTGCTGTTCATGTGCTGGTTTTAGACTCTTAGGGTGGTATTACACGGGCCGAGCAGGGCCCGATAATACCTGTAAACGAGCAGCGATCTGCTAGATCGTTGCTCGTTTACTGTGCCTATTACACAGCCCGATAATCGCTTAACAAGAGCTGCAAGGACATCGTTACCGATGTCCTTGCAGCCCTTGCTAAACTGGCATACATTACCCATCCACGTTCCGGGGCTGCTCCTGCCGTCCGCTTCTCCTGCCGTCCGCTTCTCCCGGGGTCCCGTGCGCGCTCTAGCTTCACAGCGGCCTGTCAGCTGGTAGGCCGCTCAGCCAATCACAGGCTGGGACCGCCGCAGCCTGTAATTGGCTGAGCGGCCTATCAGCTGACAGGCCTCTGTGAAGCTAGAGCGCGCGCGGGACCCCGGGAGAAGCGGACTGCAGGAGCAGCCCTGGAACGTGGTTGGGTAATGTATATCGTTAGTCACCGGCCACGCACCGCTATTACACGCAGCGGTGCGCGGTCGGCGCCCGACGGAAATAGGGTCTAACCTATATCAACGATCAGCCAATGATCTTTGTCAACGGCTGATCATTGCATTTATTACACGGAGCGATAATCGGCCGAATCGGGCCAATTCGGCCGATTATCGTTCCGTGTAATAGTACCCTTAGCGGAGGACAGGAGTCAGTGTGTGCACTAGTCAGTCAACGTTTACTCAATGCCATACACAGCAATATATGCACTGTACCTTTCTATCATTTAAAAAAAAAAAAAAAACATTTTCATTTTCACAGTTTGTGTAGCAATAGCTCTTTTGCAGAATAGGACCAGGCAGGCTAGCCTTTGTTCCTACACACATCAGTGATCCTTGAGCAGCCGGGTTTAGTGTCCTTCTTTGAATCACTTTTGGTAGGTACAGGTAGGTATCACTGCATACTGGGATTAATCCATAGACTCTGCTGCTTTGAAAATGCACTAAACAATTTAGTCACCACAATTTGGCACTTTTTCGTTCAGATCTTTATGCCCAGATTTCCTGATTTGTACACACGGGGTGATTTATCAAAGGGTGTAAAATATATACTGGTGCAAACTGCCCACAGCAACCAATCACAGTTCAGCTTTCATTTTACCAGAGCTTATAGCTGAGCTGTGATTGGTTTCTGCGGGCAGTTTGCACCAGTTTAAACTTTCCACCCTTTGATTAATCTGGGCCATCAACTTTAGGAACTGACTTTTCACTTTCTTCCTTAAATATCCCACACCATGCTTTGTCACTAAATAGTCAATGTTCTTCACTCATCACTGGTTTTAACTTTATGGCTAATCATTATAGTAAAGAAAGATTCTAATATCATTCTATTCATGCATTTAGTGTCAGTAAGCAATTACTAATGTGCATTATGCCTAAACATCATGGCCATTTTTTAATTATTATAATATTTTTGTAATTATTATACTTTTTTGTAGTTATAACATTAAAACCTATTACATTTACTACAAAATATTTTAAGTTTAACACTAAAATGTTAATAATGATGGAATCTCCAGTGAGATGAGTATTTTTTTTTTATTATTCCACATTATTATTTTGACCCCTTAGTTAACACCTATGTATTCTGTATCACATTCACCATGGTAGACACACACACTGTAAAATCTCACATTTGAAAAGCAACGAGACAATGTGAATAATAACTCGGTAGAGCATATAAATCCATATTTGTTCAATACTCTCTGTAATACAACTAATAGCATGCAATCCTAGTAAGATTGTAAGCATTATGGGATTGGGGGATGTGTCAAAAAACTCGAGTCCAAATAATTAACAGCCCAAACTGCACACTGAGTACCACTTTGAGCCGCTTTGGATGTGAAAGTATTTTCTAAAGCACAAATCCACAGCAGTAAATCCAAGTAACTTAATGAATAGTTCCAGTCATACAGGTGTCGTAACAAGAGAACTCCACAGGATTATGGTTTATGTCACACTAACCTTGAAAAATTATAGTTTAGAAGGGGGAAAAAATCATAAATTCCTATCATTTTTTTTTTCTGGATGAAATGCTTAGGCTAACAAGGTTTCAATGTCAGACTTTCATGTTCTTCACATGATCCCCTTCCAGAAAGATCAAAAAGTACCTCTTTTTTTCCAATAAGAAGGAGCAGTTTTCCAAGTCGCTTTATTACTGCTGTTACTTCAACTAACAACAGCTCCCAGACCGCCGGAGGTGTGGACTGTTGTACAGGGAGCGGTGTGGGTGACTTTATGGTTTCCCATGCAGCCACATTAATCTCTGCCAGCTGCAATTCCACAGCTGTAGGTACGGCAGATCCTCAGCACCCACCACGTCTGCACCAATGCAAGTTGTTTTTCTAAAACCACAATGCCTTGCCTTTACAGCCTGTGCTCATGACAAGCACGGCATTTGTATTTTTTACCAGTCACTTGGGTGGGAGGAAGCTCGCAGGGAAGGTGCTTTCAGTGCAAAAGTTCAGCCTTGAAGAATAAGCTAAATGTTTTCCTACACACGGAGATTAACATAAGGCTGGGGAAAATGAACTGATTTGACAAATGAGTCTTTTGGGGTCATAAAAAAAAACTTTACCCCAAAAAAAGTGAAAACTAAGCGGGAATAAGTATTTATTTTAGGAGCTGCAAAAGAATTATATTTGTGAGAAGAAATGGTGTTTTAGGAGGTGCCTAATAGCAGAGGTGCTAGTCTTAAAGGTGAGGGAGTCCTGCCAGGGATTATTACCTTAAACATACATATTTTATCTTTCTGCCAAACTAAATGTTAGACTTCAGTGTCTGGATTCTTTGGACCTGGTGTGTAGGGCATGTAATGTCGCCTAGGAAGATTTTCAATACACTCAATATTGTTGATATGTAGTAAAAGGTGGGTAACATATGGAATAAAAAAGAACCTTCCATAATCAAGGCTGAATTTCTATTTCTATCACCATTGCTATAGGTTAGAGGGTTTTACATTTATTTGTGGAAATTACCTTAATTTATCTTTGGACAGCAGTATGTTAAAGCGAATGTACCACATGAATAAACGTATTAATTTTTTCATACAACCTTATCAGCGATGCAGCGTTGATTCTGTCTGTCTGGTTCTTTTTTTTTTATTCCGCGACCCATTTCCTGATATTTCTGCAATTTTATACATATGATAATGTAGTCTTCTGGTGCACTGGAGGCGGGGCCAGAGCCTTCTGTGTTCCCACAGTTCCAGCTTCTGTGTCAGTTCCGACCTGAAGCTGCCTCAGAGCTCCGTCATCAGAGCGAGCCGCGGCCAGAGATGACACAGAAACCAGGGCTGGGGAAACACAGAAGGCGCGTGTTCAGAGCATAGCTGTGCACTGAAGGTTCTGGGCCCGCCTCCACTGCACCAGAAGACGCCATTATCATAGTTATAGGATGACAAAAATATTGGAAAGCGGAACACAGATTAAAAAAAAAAGACCAGACAGGCCTTTTTACATAAAAAGATATTTGGTCGAGTACGGCCACAACAGTGAGTAAGTCAGTGAGATCGGCACTCGATTGCATGCCTTTTCAAGGTACGATAATTTGGGCAGCCAGGATGCACGAATGACCGATGTATCATTCATGCAGCCATTCTAATACATTGCTATTGCCGTTTGCTAGCTCATCAGCTAATCTGTGGCACTTCTACAAGGGCTGATTTACTCTCACAATAAGTCAATTGTATAGCGTGAAGGTGTTGGGATCTCCCACATATCTGCTACTGGTAAATCTTTATTTCCCCTGCACTGATATGAGGTATGTCTGGCCACTAAGGGATGTCTGACAGATTATCTGACAGATCTTTTCAGCCAAAGCCAGGAATGGATTTGAAAAAAGGAGAAATCTAAGTCTTTCCTTTATCACCTGTTCTCTGCTTATAGTCTGTTCCTGACTTTGGCTGAAAAAAATCTCTTAGACATCTGTTGGTGTAATAGGGCCTTAAGCCCCAGAGATGTGTTACAAATACACTTGCCTGCAGCTCCCTCTTATCTGTGGCCTGGCCCGACTGATATTTTCCTCTTTAGCATCCAGTGACCATTTAGGATCACTAGAAATCTTATGGGGTTTTCTCTGCAGCACTCTAGCAACCACTACATGGTCACTAAAGACAAAAGAGGAGAACATCAGTCTAGGCATGGCTACGTCAAAAGAGGAAAACGTCAGCTTGGGTATGGCTAGAGCAAAAGAGGAAAACGTCAGTTGGGGTATGGCTACGGCAAAAGAGGAAAACGTCAGTCTGGGTACGGCTACGGCAAAAGAGAAAAACGTCAGCCTGGGTATGGCTACGGCAAGAGAGGAAAACGTCAGCCTGGGTATGGCTAGAGCAAAAGAGGAAAACGTCGGTCTGGGTATGGCTACGGCAAAAGAGGAAAACGTCAGTCTGGGTACGGCTACGGCAAAAGAGAAAACCGTCAGCCTGGGTATGGCTACGGCAAGAGAGAAAAACGTAAGTCTGGGTATGGCTACGGCAAAAGAGGAAAACGTCAGTCTGGGTATGGCTATGGCAAAAGAGGAAAACGCCAGTCTGGGTATGGCTACGGCAAGAGAGGAAAACGTCAGTCTGGGTATGTCTACGGCAAAAGAGGAAACCGTCAGTCTGGGTATAGATACAGCAAAAGAGGAAAACGTCAGTCTAGGTATAGATACAGCAAAAGAGGAATAGGTCAGTATGGGTATGGCTACAGCAAAAGAGGAGAATGTCAGTCTGGGTATGGCTACGGCAAAAGAGGAAAACGTCAGTCTGTATATGGCTACAGCAAAAGAGGAAAACGTCAGTCTGGGTATGGCTACGGCAAAAGAGGAAAACATCAGTCTGGGTATGGCTACAGCAAAAGAATAAAACGTCAGTCTGGGTATGGCTACAGCAAAAGAGGAAAACGTCAGTCTGGGTATGGCTATAGCAAAAGAGGAAAACATCAGTCTGGGTATTGCTACGCCAAAGAGGAGAACGTCAGTCTGGGCATGACTACAGACAGTAGCAGGGAGCATTTTTACAACACCATGCAGTGGAACATAAACTCCTATAATTCTGATAGAAGCCAATGCGGTTCTACAGCAAGAGGTGATGTGTTATGCATTGTTGCTTTCTGTTTTACAAGGAATTAAGTGGCAAAGTTATGTATATTAGATACATACTATAAAGTACAGTATAGGCTTCCTGTCTTTACATCAATTGCAATGTAGCATGAGGTGCCACAGAAAGTATGTACAGTCGAAAGCAGGGACACCTGTCATTTTTGCAGTCCCTGCTCCTAAACAGGGAACGGGGAATTATTATGCCCAAGGTTCACTAATTTTTACATCTATCTGTATGTAGACATCAAGTTATAGGCAAGTTACTTGCATGCATCATATAGTTATAGTTAAAAATCCTTATGGCATGGCATATCTGCCTAATAGCAAACATTAGCTTGGAAAAGTGATAGCCAAATCTAACAAAGCATTTTTACAGCACTTAGTAAATTTGACTAAATTTGACTTCTTTTTTGTTTAACGCTCAAAGGGGCAAAGCAAATTTATAAGGTGCCAACCACCTGTGTACTTGCAGTTTACGGTGTAATCACACAGTATTTACTTCTGTTTGCGATTTTGCAACCTGCCAGAGCTTATATATTCACCTGGCATTAATGAAACTGTTCTGTGAATACATTCTATGGGCTATTCAAAATGCCTACGAATATGTAATTAAACATTATGTTAATTCTAGTGAAACATGCTTTACTAATGCACACACAATAGATACCATCTGTGACTGCTATGGACATAAGAACCTTCTGCTTAAAATAACATTGTTGAGTCCCTTGTGCCAATCCAACAGTCCGCTCAGGAATCTCATTACAAAGAGATACGAGAGATCAGTGCATCCAGAATCAGAGAAGGGGCAAACAAATGGATTCGTTCTCCGCAGACATGAAACCGCTGCTTTATCGTCAGATCAAGCAGTCGTTTAACAAATAATTATTATGAACTGATAAGAAGTGATGCTGAATTTAAAGGGTATGTAAACATTTCTGTAAACTTCAACGCCTCTTGCTACAAACAAAAGCTGTGAAATGCTCATCAATGAATGAGTTTTAAAGCTCTTGACAATGAGAGTATTTGTATTTTGGCCATCAGCCATGCCAGTGATTTTTGCCAAATTGCTAGCTTAAAAAAAAAAAAAAAAAAAAACCTCAGCAAAAGCCAGTGTTTCTTGTTGTTCTGAAACCTGCCAATTTGGACACAGGCAGTCGAGCACTCTGAGTCTGAGTAATGGGTGTATTTAGGGTCTTAAATAACCATGTGAGAGAACATTATCTCGGCAGATAATGTACTAACTTAAGAGTTTCCTTTAAATTTTACTGAAAATGTTATTTGTACAATTATAGTCTCTAAGAATAATTTTCCCCATAATTGATCTGGATAACTGTCTAAAGCCTTGTTAGAAAATAAAGAAATTATCAAGGACAAAAAGTGAAACATTAACCCCTTAAGGTCAAAGCCAATTTTCATTTTTGCGCTTTTGCTTTTTCCAATTTATGTTTAAAAGGCCATATCACTTGCATTTTTTCACCTAGAGACCCTTATGAGCCCTTATTTAAAAATCATTTGCGCTGTCAAATTGAAAAAAAAAGGAATTTGTTTTCATTTTAGTGTTTCGTGTTCACGCTGTGTTTTTGCCCTATGGTAAAACTGCCATGTTATCTATGTTCCTTACATCAGTACGATTACAACGATATGTAACTTGCACAACTTTTATTTTAATTTAATTAAAACCTTTAAAAAAAAACTAAATGTGTCTAAAATTGTTCTATTTCCATCCATTTTACTTTTTTGTCTATGGGGCTGTCTGTGGTGTAATTTTTTGTACCATGATCTGTACTTTCTATCGGTACCTTGTTTGTGTATATGTGACTTTTTGATCACTTTTTTTATTTCTCTGAACTCCCCTTGCGCCACCATGAGGTACGTTATGGCACGCTAAGGGGTTAAAGATCATTATGATGGCACTAGTAGCATCAAAAATGGACAGGGAATTATTCAAGGCTTTTATGTCCATTTTCTTGCGATCCACCAATTATTTTTTTTTTTTGTGTTAACTTGTTGGCAACAATCTAGCAGTGTAAGGGTGCGTTCACACCTACAGGATCTGCAGCAGATCTGCAGCAGATTTGATGCTGTGTTCAATTATTTAAATCAAATCTGCTGCAGAAAATCAGCTGCAGATCCTGTAGGTGTGAACGCGCCATAATGGTTTCTATCCCAGCTCAGTTGCAGTTAATGTATACCATGAAGCCCCGTCCAGGTGGCACAATCCACCAAGATAAAAAGCATTTTACACTGGACCAAACACCAATAAATCTATTATAAAGTAAGGTATGAAAACTGCAGAACTTAGCACTTCAGTAGGACATTTCCTTTTACCTAATTGTAAAAAAGTACATAGTGATACTAAACCAGCAAACTAGTCTATTTACAACAGCTTCACTAAAATGTTACAACAATGGTAATAGTTCCAAAAGGCATACATTTTACCCGAATGGGACTTATAGAATCATTGCCCAATGCATCCATTTATACAGTGAGTACAGTTTAATAGGAAGCTTTTAGAGGATACCTACTATATGACTGGGCAGTGCAGCAACTTAATACATGTTTCATGCTATTCTCAAAAACGTTATAAATTAGAATCCGTTCCTCTTTCTCACTCGTATAATATTTAAACTACTATAAACATAAGGGTATGCCAATGGAACAAAAACATTTTTTTTTTCAAAAAAATCTGCTGCCATAGTGCAAAACTGTCAATTGTAAATTTTCTCAGAATTAAATGAAGAAATACAAATATGTAAAGAACGATAAACCCTTGAATCTTGTATAAACCATACATGATCATGCAAGGTGGAATATAAGTGTCTACCTCTGACATCTCTTACCTCTCGACTAAACAAAAGGCTAACATTAGAAACAGCCATCTTATAAGTTTCTTGTTTCTTTATAGGCCTAACATACTATATATATATATATATATATATATATATATATATATATATATATATATATATACACATAGTGGTACCTTGGTTTAAGAGTAACTTGGTTTAGGAGCGTTTTGGTTAAAGTGCTCAGTTTTTCATAATTGTGACTTGGTTTAAGAGCATTGCTTTGGTTTAAGAGCTCCCTGTACTGGGTGGGAGGGCGAGTGGAGGAGGGACATGGTCTGCATAGCGGGGTCTACAGCACTCTACTCTGACCCAGTAAGTCTCCCTCACCTTCCAAATCATAGCAGATCCACTTCAGGCTGGGGCTTGCATCAGGGGACAGGACTGTGGAGGTAATCTCTTCATAGCTGTTACCACTCTCTCCCCGGACAGAGAGTGCTACATGTATGTGCCCACATATGTCCTGCTCATTCCTTTATGCTCCCTGCAGTCTCTGTCAGCCCTTGTGTTTCCCATCCTCTCCATTACTGTACAGTAACTTATAATATCACATATTCTGCTGTTTATAAATGTTTGTTTCATTTGTTTTCCATGTTATTCAGAATAGTAAAACATTATTTTTGGGGTGTGGAACCAATTGTGCGCATTTCTATAATTTCTTAGGGCAAAATTTGCCTTGGTTTAAGAGTGGATTTGGATTACAAGCACGGTCCCGGAACGAATTATGCTCATAATCCAAGGCACCACTGTATATATATATATATATATATATATATATATATATATATATATATATATATATATATATATATCTGTGAATCTAATAGAGATGACTATGCTGATATTTATTAGGGACACATTCTAACACTCACATTAATGATATGTTTGATAACACTTGTACTATAAAGTACTATAATAGTCAAAATGAAAGCATGAAATATTTAAATAGAACACTCACAGTGCTAAATAGACTTAGTATACACTGCAATTAGATTATAGGTGGCTAGCTAAAAGAAGGTATTTTTAAACAATTTTCCCCATATATAGGTTGAACGTATATAAATTCCATGTAGTCATTATTACATTTATTGTGATTTTGTCTAATTAAATACAGATGACTTTTAAATAAATTGCTCTAATGTTTAAATATAAATGTAATCTTCATGGCAAGAGTATAGAAACAATGCATTGTATGAAAACATTTACTCGGGGAAACATTTTACATAATTAAATAAAATATTAATGCAAAATGGGAATAATAGGCCTATAAATAGTTTTATGGAAACAATGAAAGTATATGTTAATGGAACCCAGGCCTTAACTTGGCTGTAGAAAAGTCTTGCCTTATGTGCATTAGCTTTTTCATTTCTAAAATTCTCATACACCATGGTGACAGTAAAGATCCAAACAAGAATTCTTGTACTATACAGTATGTAGAGATCATTTTTAAGGAGTTGTCTCAAGACTATTACTTTTTTTCACACTATGGCTATGTTAACACGTTTTTTCAGCACTGTTTTAAATGACCTCCATCATTTTAAATCTGAAATAACGGACGTCATTTAGCTGTCTGGCCTGGCTGACGGCTGTTGGTACATTATTCTAGTTTGGTTACAAATTGGCCTTTGGGTGTGGCTTAATTAAAAAGTTTATTAAACATAATAGTAAAAACGGAGAAAGAACAGTGAAAAAAGAAAAACTGTGTGTGAACAACTAATAAAAACCATCCGCTGTTTGCAAAAGACGTCCGAAAATAATTGTCATGATCATTATTTTGACGTCTGCGTCTGACGTCTGACGTCCGTTATTTAATGCATTGTGTGTATTGGACATCCGTCATCCCATTAATGTCAGAAATGCATTACATTAAAGTCAATCAAATCACAGCAAAAACTAACGTTTTTTTCAAATAAAAAAAAGCGTCCACCTTTTTTTTATTTTTGCCGTTGTGTGAACATAGCCCAATAGCGCATATGTCATAGACAGGGGCCCCCTATTTATTATAAATGGCTTTCTCTCACAGACCCGTCGGTCTAAACATTATAAGGTTATCCATTTATTTGAATGGCTGGCCATATAATGCTACTGCTGGGGAAATGTATGGTCAACCACTTCTTCCACTGATGTTAATAGCTGCTGATTATCAGGGGTTAGAGCAGTCAGACCCGTAGCTATAAACCGAGCTGGACCTCTGTCTATTTCTGACACAATGGCTTTCCATAATGCTTATTTGTAAAATTATTATGACAACATGGCTTTTGGGAATTATGGTACATACACGGCAGCCAGCCATCAACCACTATGAGAGGAGCTTGGTAGAGAGTACCTATGAATATACATGAATATTTTTTCATTACTTCTATTAGGCTGGGTTCACACTGCGTTTTTGTAATCCTTATTAACGTGTATGTTTTATGGAAAAAAACGGATGCAATTGTGTGTCATCCGTTTGGATCCATTTTTCCATTGACTTCCATTATAAAAAAAAAAGGATTGAAACAGATGTTTTTACTTTTTAACGGACACATAATTAACGTTGACTACATTTTTCTGTCCATTAAAAGTAACCAATTAAAAACGTATACGTTGTTTGTAAAAACGCAGTGTGAACCCAGCCTTACTCAAACTGCACATAATTTTGTTTGTGCTCATTTGAATGTAATACACTGCCCTTACTAGAGCGTGCAAGTCCCTGTAATATAATGCACCTACATAATACAGCAATACAACAAAACTGATCCTAGATGTACCTAACTTTCCATGGATCTTTCCCTGAACTTTAACCTAACACTAATATCAATGCCTCACTGTCCCTGCAAATATCCCTGTAGAAACTTCAGACTAACTTTCCTTAGCATAAGCAGCAGGCAGACTCAAGGGCCCAGAGAGAAAAGCAAGATTGATGAAAACTAGTACAATAAATCAGAAAACACAGAACTCTGGAATCAACCCCAAAAAGATTTCAACTGTTCAAGGTAAACTTTTTTTGGTGTTTAACTCACAATGATATACCACCTACATCATGACGCAAGTAAGGCGGTATAGAGACGTAACCCCTCTCTATACAGAGCTGATAGCAGACAGGTGCCGCCACTGATTGCACCTGCTATTTAATCATTTAAATGCCGCTGTCAAAACTGATAGCAGCATTTAAATGGCTCAGTCAAGCGTCATTGGTGGCGCAGTGGTAAAAGCAGCTTGTAGCAATCGAGTCCAGAATGATGAATTGATGCAGTATATGTACTGCATTGATCCCTTTGAGCCAGCAGTGTATTGTTCATACAAGTCCCCTAGGAGGACTATAAAAATGTATTTAAAAAAAAAGTTTTTTAATATATAAAAAATCCATACCATACTAAAAGTTTGAAATCACACACACCCTTTCTTTTTTTAAATACATAAAAAAATAAAATAAACTGATTGGCATAAGCATAATATTCCTGATTTTTGGTCACATCACATCCCTGAAAAAAAAAAAAAAGAATAAAAAGTCCCACGCTCGCGCGCACGCTCCATTGGCTGAACTGACATGTCTCTGTGGCCGCTATTCAATTTTGTAAAAATCACGGCCATTGTTGCAAATTGCATGGCCTAAAGTATACATTGACATTAGTGAAACATAGACATGTAGATATGTGTCAGTATTTTAACACTTTATATCGCAATACCTTTTTGCTGTATCATCTTCATTTTCATTATTTTTTAATGGGATGTGTCTAGCTGTATAACATATACAATGTGTTTAATGTATACATTATAAAAATAACTATAATTCTATTTTACTTCTAATATTTAGACAAACAATATCCAATAACATCAATCTGCTATAACATTTTCCAACAGTATCTGGTTTTCAATATATTATTCCTATACTTTCTAAACCCTAGTTATTTTTCAGATGACAAAAGCAGCTGTCATGACAAGTTGGGCTTGGATCCTGTCTGTGATTTTGGATAGATTGACTATCCGGAGGCCTGAGCAATTGCATGCAAAACATCAAAGGTTACAAGCTTATCACCCACGCTATTTGAAAGATAAGGGAATGATTTGTTCCATTTCAAGGATGACATGACATGGCGATTTACCTGGGGACCTAAGCACAAGAGATTTAAGGGAAGTCTCTAAATCAGGGCAACTGAATAATAATGCTTAACCAATTAGTGACCTTTTATAAAATAGCAGTCTTGATGCCCTTTTTCTCCCATGCTGTTTCCAGTTCTAATCCTGAATGTAAAGGTAGCACTTTTAAAGTTAAAGTTCACATGCCCTTTTTTGACTAGTAAGGAATCTAATAATTTTGAAATATTTTTGAGCAATAAGCATGATTAACTATTTGTGGGCTGTAACAATCGATCACAAAATTAATGTTTGCGTGCTGTAAGAATTGATCACATCATTTATGTACTGAAATGACAGAATTTGTCAAATTATACTGCATGAGCTGGCGCTACCCAAATAATTGTCACAAGAGTGCCAATGGACACAGCTCCAACCTGAATATATTGTGAAAGAGACAGAAAAGCTGGAAGAAATGGTCTGCACCTGTCAATCTCAATGGGGAAGATTTATGAAAGGATGTAAATATGCACCTGGTGTAAACTACCCACAGCAACCAATCACAGCTCCTTTTATATTTTACCAGAGCTGAAAGGTGAGCTGTGATTGGCTGCTGTGGGCAGTTTACAAGTTTACACCAGGTGTATATTTATACCCTTTTATAAATCTCCCCAAATATGTATAAACAAATACCCTTTATTACATACATCTAGACAGGACAGCTTTTAAACCACTCAAATACAAACGTTTACTGGTCATGGTAGACACAAGTAAAGTCAAATACATCCAAGCAGTAGCGGATTATAATAGGTCCATTTCGGGTGGTAGCCCGGGGCCCTGAGTTCCTGAGGGGTTCATGGACACCCAAAAAGACTTATATTTTTAGTGGTGTTATGTGTCCTGCTACAATTCTGCCATGATTTGCAAAAAATCACTGCTTTTTTTCTGCAATTTTGCACAAATCAGGGCATTATGACATTATCTATCCTGTATTTTGAACACTAGGCTAGTGCTGCCATAGTTACAGTCGGTTGAGGGGGGCCCAGGCTTGGTGAACAGCCCGGGGCATACTGTAAAGTTAATCCGCCCCTGCATCCAGGTACAATGGATAGAGAATTCCAGTGGTGCCAAAAATTCATGAACAAAAATAAATACATATAAATACATAGTAGTGCAGTACCAATATGCAATGTGTCAACACAAGGTGGTCTCTCAGACCTCCTGCTGCAGCTCCTATTTTTGCTCCTTCCAGTCCTCTTCTGCCTGCTGCTCAGACAAGAGGTCAGAGCTGCCTGCTCAGCCAATTACTGGCTGACACAGGGCATGACCAACAGGTCATGCTCCAACATGTCATCTGGAGTAGGCAGAAGAGACAAGTAGGCAGCAAGGAACCAAACAAGCCTCGAAAGGAGCTGCAGCAGGAATTGTGGGGGATCAGAGTCAAGTTAGTTTTTTTTTCTTTCCTCTACAGCCCCAGTGTTATATTAAGTTTTGGAGGACACATGAATGCCCTTTACACTATGGGGGAGATTTATCAAACATGGTGTAAAGTAGAACTGGCTCACTTGCCCCTAGCAACCAATCAGATTCCATCTTTCATTTTCCAAAGAGTCTATGAGAAATGAAAGGTGAAATCTGATTGGTTCCAAGGGGCAACTGAGCTGGTTTCACTTTACACCATGTTTGATAAATCTCCCCCTATATATTGAAATATAAAAAGTCTACATATAAGGCACTAAGGTTGAGATTTATCAAACTGGTGTAAAGTAGAATTGTCTTAGTTGCCCCTAGCAACCAACCAGATTTGACCTTTCATTTTTCAACGAATCTGTGAGGAATGAAAAGTGGAATCTGATTGGTTGCTAGGGGCACTTGCTACTTTACACCAGTGTGATAAATCTCCCTCTAAGTTTTTGTGGCTAGTGGAATTTCCAGCAAAATGCAGCATGTGTTCATTTTCTAACCATCTCTAAAGGCTTTTTTATAGAACTTTATAAACAGTAGAAAAAAATACCAGCAAGTATGGTAAAAATTAGAGATAAGTGCAACTCGAGCATGCTTAAGTCCGATCATTTGCCATTCGAATATTGGTGGCTGAAGAAGTTGGATGCAGCCCTAGGGAAAACATGGAGTTGCGTTCATCTCTAGTAGAAATACTTGGCTCTTTTACATAATAAAACAGTCTATGGGAATGAGGCCTAGATGCATATACACATGGCTGAACACTGTTCACATAGCATGAAAAGATTTTTAAGGGAAAATACCTATGGATAGAACATGCCACAATTCATTTTTGTGTCAGATAAATGGAGAATAGAAATGGGCGAATCTTTTCAGCCACCGGTATCAAATGCAGAGCATTCAGGTCCGGACAAACTTGAGCATGTTTGAGATTGACTCATTTCAACATAAAAAGAGAAAATAAATTCAGGTTAAGCATTGCAGTATGATTGTGATGCATGACCCTGCCCTTGAATCTGATTTGATTTAAACATGGTTTTCCTGCCCCATAGTCTGTAACTTTGTCTTATGTCTAAGCACAGCATATCCTTTTTTCAATATCCTTCATAAAAATTGGACCCAACTTAAACAGTCCTGGAACAGACAACATTAAGGCACATGCACTAAAAGGCATTTTTTATAATGTTCTGCTTCAGCTATAAAACTTGCAATCGGCACTAAAAATATGACTGAAATCTGGTTGCCAATAAAAAAGAGAAAGTTAACCTTGCTTTTAACCCACCCACGCAAAAGTAATTTTGTATAAAACCTTCATTTCTTGGCCCAGACCCATCTCGGGGCGTGTAATACACACACGGTGCCAGTAATTACTTCCATACAATGCAAATGTTTATAAAAAAAAAAAAAAAAAGGTTTGCATACTTTTGT
The DNA here is from genome assembly GCF_027789765.1 of Dendropsophus ebraccatus. Lineage (NCBI taxonomy): Eukaryota > Metazoa > Chordata > Amphibia > Anura > Hylidae > Dendropsophus > Dendropsophus ebraccatus. The sequence goes on along the minus strand of NC_091456.1, from coordinate 78,876,905 downwards.
GATTCTGTACATCTTCTACTGAACATAGTAGCTTGACCAGCCAATGTGTACTGTACCACTACAGGCTGCTAACATAATACACCGTGAACCCAGAACATGCAATTTCATTAAGACACTGATGTTTTTCTGACAACTCATCCATTTCCAATTATCTGTCTATAGATCCATCTATTTACTAATGCTATACTAACGAACCATACAGTTCAATACGATGAGTCATGAAAAATTAACTATACTGTGGTTGTTAAAAGGGCTATCTAACTCTTGTCTATATTGTTTATTAGGGTATATACAGGGGGTGTCTGCTTGAAACCCCCTTGATATTTCAGAAAGGACAGTTATTCTAAGCAAGTAGTTGGTCTCATGGTTAACATCGAACCATTAGGAGGAATTGCCATGTTTCCCCGAAAATAAGACGCCCTCCAAAAATAAGACACCCTAGCTACTCTACCCTCTAGTCTAAAGTAAGGACCGCCCCCCCCCAAATATATATTTGGGGAACAAAATATTTGGCACCAGATTATTTTCAGGGAAACACTGTAACATGGAATCATGAACATTAGTATTAGGGAAATAAGGGAAGTAGGGAATTTACCTTCTTCCTTGAGCCATTTGATTGGCTAGAACATTTAGCCAGTGGTTTGTCTCTTGGGGGCTGGGGCTGTTGCCCAGCAACAAGGTAGGGAGAGAGTGCATTCCGAGGAAGATAAGTTACAAGAGACCAGGGCTCCATTCTCTCCATTCTCTCTTAAGTTTTCTTGAGTGTATATAATACAAATGTTAGATGTTTATTCATCAAACCTGTTTGTAAGGGGGTAAGCCACTCTAGGTAGAACAGGCAGTTGTATTACTGTAAGGTTAGGCTTGAGCCTATATGTTTTTCTATATTTATGTTTTTCAATAAAAGATGTCTTATAGTTGCAAAAAGAAGCTGTGGGCTTCACTACATCAGGGCTCTCAGGCAGCTGGGCGAGAATGAGGGCAGCTCTGGCTGGGAAGGGTGGGGAGAGTTAAGGCCCTATTCCACCAACAGATCTGACGAAAGATTATCTGCCAAAGATTTGAAGCCAAACCCAGAAACAGACTATAATCAGAGATCAGGTCATAAAGGAAAGACTGGATTTCTCCTCTTTTCAAATCCACTCCTGGGTTTGGCTTCAAATCTTTAGCAGATAATCTGCCGTCAGATCTATTGGTGGAATAGGGCCTTTAGACCTGCTAGTAAACCATCCTTGAAATTCCAAGTGACATTGAGACCTGCATGGTAAGTGGTCATTTTCCACCCACACCTGGTTTATTGAGTAAGGATCTGGTGGCCCCTCATAAATGGAGGGGGGGGGGGTACTGTTATGACTGTTCTTGTTAGGACCTTTTGTATACGAGACTGCACTTAAATTGATATTTGTACATTTGTACTCACTTCAATGGAACTAAGTTTTAAAACCCCACCCAAACTGACCATGCATTTCTAAGCCTGGACAACACTTTTAAGGTGATGGGAAAGTTTTAAAAATAAATAAATAGATAAAGCACCCTGAAAACATAAAAAATGCTACCAACCATGATTAAGCGCCATGGCGCGAAACGCGTTGGTTTTAGAGCACCATTTTAACTGAATGAATTAAAAGTCATGTTTTAGCAACTAACCTCTCTACACGTTTTGGAGTGCTGGACCGCATACTTCACTTCTTTGCATCCACTTGAGAGCCCACGCCCGGCCGCGTCAGGGATCCGTGCACCCACCCATCCCCCTCCAGCAATCAGGGAACCAGCTGTCCACTACCTCCAGGTGAGCTGATCCAACCCCATACTCCTCCACAGTATTGAACTTTTGAAAAGTTCGGTTCGGTTTGATCCGGCGAACTTTCGCGAAGTTCGGATTCATACGAACCGAACCTAAAATGAACCTTGCAATACCGGCTGAATAATTGCAGCTACAATAGTGAGAGTCTGATAGGGTATAGTTTCGTTTAGTTGCAGTTGCTATTACAATGAAAAAAGTGGAAAAAATCTAAGTGCAAAAATAGTGAAAAAAAAATTGCCAAGGTGTAAGTGATTACACGGGACATAGGACACAAAGTTCCTTGGACCCAGTAGGGTGGAAAACAGACATTTGACAGTGGAATCAGCAGCAGTAATAGTACTGTATTGGACTCAGTATGGTGGAGAACAGACAATTGACGGAGGAGGAGGCAGTAGCACTTGATTGCACCCAGCCCAGTATGATTGAGAACAGGCTATTTAAGGAGGAGGAGGCAGTACCTGATTGCACCCAGGCCAGTATGATTGAGAACAGACTATTCATGGAGGAGGAGCCTTGGGGTGGTGGGCTGGGAATCCTCACTGATTATGTTGTTCAGCGCACTTTCCAGAACTCGGTTGAGTGGGATGATGTCGTTGATGCCTGCTCACAGAGTTGTGTCCTCAAAAGGGATCAACAATCGTTAGGACATGTTCGAAGAAACCTGTGCATTATGACGCAGCCCTCCCTGCTGCACTGCAGAGAAAAGGTTCCTCCCTTTGTGGGCTACAACACTTCCTACCGTTAGTTGACCTTGGGTCAGCCATTCATATATCTCCTCCCTGATGGTCCGGAGGAGCTCCTGCCCACTGTGGCTCCGTTCACCCAGGCTCACAAAATGGAGGACAGCCTGAGAGCGCTGGGCCTGACATTGTTGGTAAGACACCGGGGCAGGTTGGACTGCAGTCAAAGCGGTGGATGGTTGCAAGCTGGTGGAGGCAGAACTTTTGCAGAACTGGCCCCCTAAAGCACTGGGGAGTTGAAAGTGGCAAGAATGGGCTAACTTTCTGGTGGTATTCTTGGGGAATGTTGATCCAATGGGCACTAACAGACATGTACTGCCCTTGCCCATAATTAAAGGACCAGACATGAGCACTGGGGTGCACGGTCTTGGACACCAAGAATCCAAATGAGTCGCCAACATTTTTCTACACAACTGTGCAGTGATGGGACAGCTGATGGGAATTTTTTTTCTCGGACAGTGATGGGACTTTTTTGGGAATTTTTTTTTCTCAGACAGTGATGGGACTTTTTTTGGACTTTTTTCTTTTTTTAAACTTTTTGTTGTTGCGGCTAAACGGAGTTCTCCTATTTTTTGAACCTTATTGTAAAGATATGAACTGATTTTCCCTTAATAAATTCGATAAGCTTGAATACTGAAGTTGCTTTCATGTGTCTTGGTTAATAATCACAGACAGCTGTCACATTACATTTTTGATTAGGCAGCACCCAGGTATATCTGAGGAGACTAATTTAAGGTCTCACCCTAACAGGGGTGACGTCACACATCTTGATATTCACAGAAAACCAGGATACAAGGGATTATAGGAGTAATAATCCCTTGTATCCTGGTCTACTCTGTGAAAAAAGTACAATTTTGCGTCGCTGTTGTTATTTTTACCAGATTCGTAACAAACTTTTTGCAAAGTTTGTAACGAATCTGGTTCATTACGGTTCGCTTCGCTCATCCCTAGCGTCAAAGTCTAACTCGGTACTACATTGGATTTTTTCACTGATCTCCCTGAGATCAGTAATTGCTGTGTTTTGTTGGTCTACTTTTTATTGCCCCCATTAGCCAGAATCCTGCTCCCCACTGATGAGGGGAAAATACCCATTACAGCTGTCTGTGGGTGGATGCATTGCTTTGGTAAACCCTTGTCATCCTTGCAATACTCTCAACTGAGTTAGACTTTGACGCAAAAGGCGCCACCCTGGTATTTCCCTATTTGTGTCCCAAGCTTCGCAATCGAGTGGAACTTAAGAGGCTATTTATCAGGGTGGTTTGGTGATCTCCCCACTGGGTGGCACCCCTTGGCAACAGGCTTTACTTCCCTGGAGGGATATCTGGCTATTCCCATGTTTTGACACTCGCAACTGAGGCTCCACAGACCCCTTTTTTTTTGCATATTTAAATTTATAGGTGTGCAATGTATCAATGGAGACTCTTGAGTGAGTACTTTATTGTACTTTATTGGATTTCCCTGAGCTCAGTGATTGCTGTGTTTTGTTGACTTATGGGTTTACTGAACTTACACTTGTATTGCATTCTTTTGAAACTGGTTTGAGGATTAACCTATTCTTCTGATGTAACATATAAAAATAAATAGAAAAAAATGTAGTTATATTTATACTACTGTCTTTATGGAACATCTGGTTGTGGATTTTCACAAGAAAAAAATTCTGTAACAAAAAATGTTATGTAAAAGTTGCCAAAATGTAGATTTTTCCCCTTTAAAGTGCTATGTTTGAATCCACTCTTAGGCTATGTTCACATTACGTGAACACCTGGCCGTTCCGTGACCCCAGCCGGGTCACGGAACAGCCGGTCTTAGCCCGGATCATCCCGGCCGGTACTTAAGTACCGGCTGGTTGATCCTTCCGGCCGCGGAGCTCTGATGCGCCAGCATCAGAGCTTCCCATAGCCCACAGTAAAGCGAGCGGCCAGAGGTGCAGATTCATCCCTTCTCCCTGGCGTACACCTGCCGTATGCCCAGCTTGCCCGATGGACAGACAGGCGGGGCTTGGAAGGGCGCAGCAAAGGAGTGAGGAGGCGTGGCCTCCTCCCGCACCTCATTTACCATGATTTATGCCTGCTCGCAGGCATAAATCATGATCCAAATCATGATCCAAATAATAAGCATGCCTATTATTTTTGAACATGCCTATTATGTCCGAACAGCGGAAATAATAGCTGTCTACACAATGTAAAATACGGCCGATCGCCGTACTTTACATTGGGGTCAATGGTTAATTGTTTTCCAGCTAGACAACTGTAAAAATAATAATGTTCCTGCAGCCAATACAGCAGTCACAGCAGCAGGAACATGCCAAACACCACCTGGCGGCCAGCTATGCCATGAACGGTGTTAGATGCCATGTGAACTTAGCCTATCTTTCACAATATAAATCAGCAGGGGATGTTATATAAAGAAAGTGTGCAATTTACATTCATTTTTGTTGTCATGCTGTAAAACAAAGCTATACTACCAGAAATCCAGGTCCAGTCTCTGAAGGCAGATTTTTAGAGACTTAACACATGAAGTCCCAGCCAGTACAAAGTGCCATGGCTCAATGTGTCGCTTAAGCAAATGACTGCCTTCTCTGTGAGTGCACAGATGACCTGGGAAACGTGGGACTTCCTGTGTTTAGATTGTGTTTAGAACAAAAAGAGTCTAAAGACAGGAAGTGCTGTGTTCTTCATTAAAACTATAAATAAATAATGAATGTAAATTGCATTCACATCTACCTTTCATTTAGATCTTGAAAGTTATGATGACAGTGACACTTTAACTCTTAATTACATTTCCCTGGATGCAATCCCCTGAGAGTAGTTTGCTAGGTTCGGTCAATGATTTGGTTCCAACTACGTATAGTCAGATCCTGTACAGACTGCTTCTATATTATACCTATAAAACCATACTCCTAAATTGGAAGCCCCTTAAGCATCTCACTCTATCTGACTGGATAACACTAGTTGATGAGGATCTGGAAATGCACAACATCACTTACTCTGTCTGAAGTACCCCAACACTTTTCTATGACAGCCAAAACAACTTTGCTCAACTGAGGGATGAGGCGCTATTCCTAAGCAATAAGTAAATGTGGTGAGTGACTTTATTCAGTTTTTTTATTTTTTGTACTATTGGATGGAATTGTGTTGTCCATATTATGGATAACTTACACAATTTCTATCTTATGCACATTTGTATTGTGAATTCTGCAGTTTTGTCTGTTTTGTACACCTTATTTATCAAATGTATTATTGAAAAGCATTAATGTCACTCATGGAAGTGAATGCTTGGTATTTTGTATTTCATTGTTTTTACAGTAATAGATAAAACTTTTTAAAAAAAATGTAAAAAAAAAAAAGTCCCTCACCAAATAAAATGTCAAATCACTTCCTTTTTCCCAATTGCATAAAAAAGGTATAAAAAAAAACATTTGGTATTGCCATGTGTGGAATTGTCTGAACTATTAAAATATAATGTTATTCATTCATGTATAGTTAAATAATAGTATAGGTAAATTATACTTAACAACAGAATAGTTTATTTTTGGTCATACCATAGGCTATGTTCACACAACGTCAAAATTAATGAAAAGGCGGCTGATTTTCATATTTAACCCTTTAAGGACGGAGCCAGTTTTCATTTTTGTGCTTTCGTTTTTCCCTCCTCATGTTTAAAAGGCGACTGCGCTTGCATAATTCCCCCTACATACCCACAGGAGCCCTTATTTTTTGCGACACCAATTATACATTGCAAATACAGAGTTAATTTTTCTATAAAATATGCTGAAAAAACAGAAAAAAATTATATGTGCAGTGAAATTTGAAAAAAAGGTGCAATTCCTTTAATTTCGAGGGGTTTCATATTTACGGCGTTTGCCCTATGGTAACACTGACATGTTATCTATGTTCCTCAAGTCGGTATGATTACAACGATATGTAACTTGTATAACTTTTATATTATTTTATGGCTTTTAAAAAATTTAAACCTTTAAACGAAAAGCAAAATTGCTCTATTCCCATCCTTATAACGCTTTTATTGTTTTGTCTATGGGGCTGTGTTAGGTGTCATTTTTTTTGTGCCGCGATCTGTCCTTTTGCTACCTTGTTTGCGTATATGCAACTTTTTGATCACATTTTATTAAATTTTTTCTGGATTTAATGTAAACAAAGATGCACAATTTTGCACTTTAGCGGGTTTTTGCGCTGACGCTGTTTACCGTGCGAGATCAGGAATGTAATCATTTAATAGTTCGGGCGATTATGCACGCGGCGATACCAAATATGTCTATTTTTTTTTTTTTTTTTTTTTTTTTATAAAATGGGAAAAGGGGGGTGAACTTTTATTAGGGGAGGGTTTTTTTTTAATTAATAAAAACACATTTTTTCCCCACTAACAGTAATTAGAAGCCCCCTGGGGGGACTTCTGTATACACAGCACTGATCTCCCATTGAGATTAATGCTGTGTATATAACAGAGCACCGATCCATCAGATCGGTGCTGTATTATAATGGTCTGCTGCAGACTATCTGAATGGATTGCTGGGCTGGGATCAGCGTCATTCCGACACTGAGCCCCGGACGGCTCATTACAATGGATCTCCCCTCCGCGATCACATTGCGGGGGGGAGATCCCCCACTAGACACCAGGGACAGGGGGCACATATACTATTCAAATGCAGCTGTCAGCTTTGACAGCTGTATTTGAATAGTTAATTAACCATCTGCGGTGATCAGCCACGGCGGTTAATACCTGTGGTCCCTGAGTGCACATAGCAACTTGGGGACTGTGGGCTGCAGAGAGGGCTCACATCGGGAGCCCTCTCTGATCACCCTTAATGTCTGCATGATGGGTATACCCGTCATACGTCGTTAAGGGGTTAAAAAAATGGCCGTAAAAAATGGCAGTTTTTGCCGCGATTTAACTGACTGCAATGGCAATGCATTGAAGTCAATGGGAAGATGGATGTCCAATAACAGCCGTTTTTACCCCAGACGTCAAAATAAGACGCCAGACGTTTTTTATTAGTTGTTCACACAGTTTTTCTTTTTCTACCTTTCTTTCTCAGTTTTTACTATTAAATTCAATGGTCTTTTCATTTAAGCAACACCCAAAGAGCAATTAATAATCCCAAACTTAAATAACGTACAAACACCAGTCATTGTACTAAGGGGAGGCCAGACAACTAAATGACGTCCGTAATTTTAGACTCAAAATAACGGACATAGTTTTAAACAGAGCTGAAAAAAACGTTGTGTGAACATAGCCATACATCGGAAAATGCAAAAAAATCCACTGCTTCATGGACACAATTAAGGAAACATTTTTCAGAGGTCACACAACTTCTTTTTTGGCCTTTTGACTGACTTTTAGGACAGATTTCATATTTAGGTTAAACAACAGTTTGCTTTTATAATGAAGGCCATTATTTGTACAATCACAGCCCTCTTTATAAATTAACAGCCGCTTTGTGGTGACAAAATCAGAGTTGTCCTGTAGGACAGCTGTAAAAGGGCCAGAAAAGACAGTGTGTGAATATAAACTAAAATGAGTAAAAGATACCAAAAAGTTAAATAAAATGTAAAGCACTGTAATCATACTGACCTACAGAATAAAGATAACATATCAATTTTACTGCAAATTGAGTGGTATAAAAACAAGATCCCTCAAGTTGTAGAACGGCAGACTTTTTCCGATTTCAGCCCACAAATTTTTGTTTTTTATTTTATGGTAAAGTGATGGGACTATTAGGTCTTATTACAGTTATGGACAAATTTAAAGGGATTGTCCAGCGAAAATCTTTTTCTTTCACATCAACTGATATCAGAAAGTTATAAAGATTTGTAATTTGTTTCTATAAAAAAATTCCTGTATTTATTAGCTACTATATGTCCTGCAGGAAATGTTATTTTATTTTTATTCTGACACAGTGCTCTCTGCTGCAATCTCTGGCCGAGACAGGAACTCTGTCTTAATTTTATATGAATCCCCATAGAAAACCTCTCCTGCTCTGGACAGTTCCTGTCTCGGCCAGAAATGTCAGCAGAGAGCACTGTGTTAGACTGAAAATAAAACATTTCCTGCAGGACATTTAGTAGCTGATAAGTATGGGAAGAATTGAGATTTTTTAATAAAAGTAAATTACAAATCTATATAACTTACTGACACCAGTTTATTTAAAAAAAAAACATTTTGCTGGATAATCCCTTTAAGGCCCATTGAATTCTTTTAGGTTATTTACATTATCCGTAGTTTTAGGGATCTGCAATCCATTCTGCAAGAAAATAGGACATGAGCTAGTATGGACCGTAATTGCAATTGCAAAAATATGACTATTGATGTATTGTGTATTGTGCACAAAAAGTATGTTTGTGCGAAATTGGCCTAAGAATAAGAATAAATGATAATCCAATAAAACCAGGGCTATGTTCCCACTTCAGTAACATGCCGTCATTTAGCGAGGAAATATGGTTGATATAAATACCGCCATAATTAATAGATGTCTGTTTTTTCTCACTTAATGACACCACTTTCCTGTAGTGGGAACATTCTGTGTTTCCCTGAAAATAAGACAGTGTCTTATATTATTTTTTGCTCCCAAAGATGCACCATGTCTTATTTTTAGGGGATGCCTTATTTTTCCATGAAGAATTCACCAAAAAAAGAACAAAAAAGGGACATTTATTATATACTGTACAGTAGCTGTCATCACAAACCAGCATAACCAGACATAACTAGAGATGAGCAAACTGCTCAGACTTTTGGTCTGAAATCAGTTCGCTCTCTCATCATGCCCTTGATCCCGGCCACATACAGTACTTGCGCTCACGGGAATATGCGGCCAGGATATTCCAGGGAATCCCTATTGAATTCCCTGGAATATCCTGGCCACATATTCGCGGGAACGCAAATATGCGGCCGGGATCAAAGGCATGATGCCTTCGGACCAAAAGTCTGACGGTCCGCTTATCTCTAGACATAACCCTGGGGGGGGCGGGGGCCTCATTTTCCGGGGATGCCTTATTTTAAGCTATCCTGTAAATCCTCCACTATGCCTTATTTTCTTAGCAAGTCACAGGGTAGCATATAAATGGAAGGAGGCCATTGGGGGGATTAATAACACAAAAAGAGTATACTGTACATGTCTCTTTTACATTAGTGACGTAAGAATTTTTGAACATTGAATTATATTCTTATGAACACTTTAGTAGTTTCAAAATAATCCTATGAAATGTTTGTTTTTGTAAAATTTGGATATGATAGATCTGCCATTTCTGAGCATGAAATAGCGATCTTCAGATCTTCTCCAGAATGATCTACTTTAGGGTTTTAGGATTTTCCCCAAACATCTAAATATTGTTTTTATAAGAAGTTATAAAAAAAAAACATGTAAGAGCTATACAGTTTTTTTAAATTAAAATGTTCATTCTTTGTTATGAATGTTTATGTGAATAAATACGTCTTAGTATAGCAATATTTTTGTAAAGAAAGGGATAATTTTGAGATGTGGTAAAATATATTAAAATAAATTACCATATTTGCTTTCTATAAATGTAATTAACCCATATTGTTTTAACTTTCGCTTTATTGAATGTACCAGATATTTTCACACACATATTTTTCTTAACGGAACAAAAATGTTTGTACCATGAACTATTATGAACTTCACATGAATAACACAGTTGTGCTATATTGTAACATGTTGCCATAAGCAGCAGTTTCCTTTAATATAACCAAAGACTGCAGCCTAAATCCAATTTATATTTTCCCCCGAGAATATATTTTACACTCCCTCATTTTTTTTTTCATGAAGTTCCAGCCTGTATAGGCCTAACGTGCTGTGAAAGTATTAAAAAGTTGTAAAAACAAATTAACTTTAATCATGGGTTTTAGAGGGGACTCCGATGGGACCAAAGCGGGAAATTAAGTTTTTTCAAAAGCATAAAAGGTGTTTGCTCAATGGGGAATACAGCAAGGAAACAAAGACCTGGATGCATAGGGGAGAGTAAGACTCATGCTGCTTCTTAACAATTGTGTTATCCTGTATCAACTAGATACAGGATAGATTTTTTCAATATCCATACATATCAACATATACCTGTACAGTACTGATTTCACATTCCCAATGTTTATTTTTTTTTCTATATCATATATACATATATATATATATATAAGGCTTGTCCTTTTTTTTTTTTTTTTTTTGGGGGGGGGGTGGATATATTTATATGTTAATAAAAAAAATTGAAACCCTAAAGAGTTACATTTTGACTTAGTGTGCATATGAGTAAGTTTTTACTTTTTATTAACCAAAACAGGTAAAGATCATAACGGGAGAAAAAGTATAAAGCAAGGTTTAGTCTTTTTGTATTCAATGCCTATTCTGGCTATAAAGAAAATGACATACAAATTGTAGACCTCCCAACTGTATGCCAAGCAGATACATACCATTGACTTTGATGGTGAAAACAAATTATACTGCTTTATGTTTAGACCCAGTAATGGATTTTGGTTGTGTGCATGCAGCCAATTTTCAACTTTTTTTGCGTTTTTAAATTTTTCCTCTATTACTCTTTTATTTTTCAACTTATAGGGCTATGTAATGACTTATTTTATTCAGGAATTAGTGTAGTTTGTCATGACTCCTTTTAATGTAAGACAAAACTTTTATGTAAATCAAAATATTATTATGTTATGATAAATATTGTGACAAAAAAAAATCCTGGCTTTTCCTCCCTCTTTTAGTCTATACTGTTCACTGTGCAGGAACAATATTGTTATATCTTAAGCGCATGATATGATACCAAATGAATTAATTAATTAATTTATTTATTTATTTATTTATTTATTTATTTTTACATGTTATATTTGTAAAATGGGGAAGGGGGATTAGAACTTTTATTACGGAGAGGCTTTGCCATATTTTTGGTCAGTGTCATCGGTGCTCTGAATGTAGAGTCTGTCTGAGGCAGACTCTACATCCAGAACACTGATTGGACTATTTTACCTCCAGCAATTAGGGAAAATGATCGAGACCCCTGCAGTCACACTGTGAGGGTCTTGATCAGACAGTGACAGGAGTTGCTCCTGTCACTGACACAAGACGGCAGCTGAGTCCTTTAGGGATGAAATGCCCTGTTCCCATGTATTAAAATGTATTTTTTTTAAATATAAATATACCCTAAGACTCAGAATGTAGTGATACTAAGTATCAGTGGTTCTGCTGTCAGACTTGGTTTCTTTTGCATGATGGCTACATAAGAAATGTACTGTGTAGCAGGCTATCAATCTATATAATAGCAGCATGGTTATCAGATAATGTAAAAAAAAGGGTTGGAGTTCACATAGGGCATATTGCATTGATTCTACCATATAATTTATTTTGAATGGGAATGTATAAATCACTATATATGCACTATATTATTTATTGCAGCAGCATCAATCTAGGTCAGTGCTTCTCAAACTTTTTCTACTGGAGCCTCATCTAAAAGACCAAGGCAATGCCTGGGCCACACCAGACTGACCAAGAGGGTGCCTGGGCCTCACTATCTGTGGTGAAAGTCCATTTAAAAGCTGAAAATAATGCTAGGGCTACCTTTCACCTATCTCCCAAGCTCTAGATACTAATAAAGCAAGTACAAAATAAATTAATGATGTTGCTAAAATTTAGATTTTTGCAAACAGCAAAAGGACTGTGCAGTTTTGTGAAAACTAACTCCCCAGCTGGGTCTCACCAACAACTAGGGGGCTCCTCACTGGTGAGGCCCGCCTCACAGTTTGAGAAGCACTGATCTAGGTGATATTTTCTTCATCGATGACTTCAACACGCAAAATTGAAACTACCATGTGATACAGTATTTTGGTGTAGATCTGCTCTTAGGTGTGTCGTAAGAGGTTTTGGTTGCTGCACATGTCTCACTATTGCAGCCAACACCTGGAGTTGCTGCTTCAAGCATGTGTAAGTGCAGCCTAATTTTAGTGCTATTAATTATAGATATAGCCTTTTTTATACTTATTTCTACCCTCGATGGCCCAGATTTATCAACCTGTCTGGGACAAAAACTGAAGTGAATTATTCATAGCAACCAATCACAGCTCAGCTTTCATTTTACTGGAGTTATAGCTGTGAGCTGTGATTGGTTGCTATGAGCAAATAAGACACATTTATGTCCCAGACAGATTGACACCATTATTTGGTGATGATTAATTGGAATATTGAGACATCTATAGGGTATATTCGCATGTATCAGATTTGATGCAGGAAGTTTTTTGTAACTCAGACAGGAACTTGCAGACACCCATTTGCTTATTGCCCAAACAACAATTCAGATGGATGAAAATAATTTTAGTAGCCTCATCCCTTGCAACAAATCTGCTGCGCATGAATTCCAACTAATATTACCACTTAGGCCCTAGTGTAATCAAGACTCAAAGAATTAACCAAATATTTGAAAATTATACTGGATTTAAGCTGGAACAAGAAAAATTGTATTTTTATGAGTAGAGGTTTTTAATATAATAGAAACATATTGCCTTGGTATTAACCACCCAACCATATCATGTTAGCTGATTAGACAGTAACTCCAACATGAGCAAGTTTAAAGGATAAGGAGGCCTACTCTAACAGCCTGTGTTCACTCACAAAATCTAAATCAAAGGAACACATTCCCTTGAGCTCCTAGGGAGGTTTTCAAGGCAGTAAAATAGTTTGGAGGGAAGGTTAGTAAGGCTCATTAAAATGCCTCTACTTCACTTTCAGCAGACACACTTTTGGCAGACCGTGAATCTGCAAATGTTTCCTTCTTAAACAACCATGCACATGACTTGCGTTTCATTGCTGTAAAGTGGTAAATGGGTAAATGTTTCTTTAAACTGTTTGAATTATGAGGTCTTCTTTGTATGGAATAATCTGACAAAATATGATCATAATTTTTTATTGTCCTCATTCATGTGACATATCTTTTTAAAATGAACTACAAGTTTTGGAACTGATTCTCCAGGTTCATGCTTCTTGATTTGTAAAGGAGGTAGTCTGTCCCTTGGAAGAACTGCATCCAAGCAGTTGTCTGTTGTATGTTAGAGGTTTAACCTAAGGCTGTTGGGTTACGTTTCTCCTTGAGGAAAGTGTCATAATGGCTGGAGAACTACAGGCCATTCTTGGGTCACTGGGAATTCTGTGAATAAATGGTATGCAATGCAGCTCTCGCACTACCTTTTCAAGGTAGCTTCCACTTAAAATCAGTGTCTCACTCCAATTAGAAGTATTAAAACATGACTAGGAATGTTTGTCAAGACAGAAATGTCTCCAAAAAGAAGCAGAGCAATGTGCTGAAAAGCCTCTTGTGCATCAATGCAAAATGTATCACAGCAATTTTTTGCAGATCAGCAAAATAAAGTGGACTTGGACACATGTCATGCATAAATATTATGGACGCTCCCATATACTTCTGTGACACAATTACTGTCTTTAATAGAACTTAACCAAAAGGGAAGTCTCCGCCGGGACCAGGCTGGAAACGGGGTGTCCTCTTAGAAGGGGGCGCAGGTGATCAGTGGCAGAATGCCGTATTCAAACCACTCGAGGTAGCGGTATCGGTCCTTACGAACCAATTACGGGTTCCACAGTCCATAAGGAGCAAGTTTAAATTTGTGACGTCACTTCCATGCACACTCACAAGTTCTAGTGCGGCGCACAACATGGACATGATGACCTTTGCACAGATGAAATATGGTATGTAGTATATACTTTTGGATGACCTCTTAATGTAGATATGTTGTTTAATGTGGTTTGTTAAATTAGTGATGTACTGTATGCGGCCGATAGGTGACCGGAGATTACCTGGAAGTATACTGTTTAGCTACTATTATGTTTTAGCTATATAAGGATCTGTCAGTTACATGTTTGTTAGAGCTTGAGAAAGGCCCTCCTGTATTAAAAGGGCAGAAATGCATTGCCACAATAAATTTAAACTTGCAACTTATGGACTGTTGAACCCGTAATTGGTTCATAAGGACCGCTACCGATTTCTCAAGCGGTTTGAACACGGCATTCTGCCACTGATCACCTGCACCCCCTTAGGAGAGGACATCCCGTTTCCACCCTGGTCCCGGCAGAGACTTCCCTCTTGGTTATATCTATTCAACAATTCATTGTTGAAGTCTCTCTAGCGTGCTGCGGTGGTACCACTGATGCGTTCATTAGCGTTGTGCCTACTTGCACAACCCTAGTAGGTGAGTGTGCGATTAACCCATTCTGGGTTCTCATACTTCTCACTCTTATGAGTCTGGAAATATTGCACTATATTGTTTTTGTACTATAACTTGTCAGTAAATTTTGTGGATGCAATTTTTGCGGTTTGCTGATGCTCTAGTTATCCAGAGTGAGGAGCTGTGAAAGAGGCTCTACTATAACTTCTATAATAATCTTCTATAATAATAGCTATTTCATTCAATGCATTTGCAAAGTCCTCAGACTGTTATTTTGCACCCTTAGAAATATTTTCTAATTTAGCAAAAACTAAAATATTGCATTGACATAAGTATTTAGACTCAGTTGAAGCACCTTTGGCAGTGATTACAGCCTCCGATCTTCTTGGGTATGATGCCGCAAGGTTTGGACACTTGGATTTGGGGATGTTCTGTCTTTCTTGTCTGCTGATCCTCTCAATTTCTGTCAGGTTGAATGGAGACCATCAGTGGACCACCATTTCCAGGTCTCTAAAGAGAGTTCTAGTCAGGGCTCTGGCTGGGCCACTCAAGGTCATACACAGAGTAGCCCCTAAATACTGTGCTTAGGGTCATTGTCTTGTTGGAAAGGGATCCTTCGGCTTAGTTTGAGGTACAGAGCACTCTGGGTCAGGTTTCCATTAGGAATATCCCTGTACCTTGCCCCAATCAGCTCAACCCAGACCAGTATTCCTGCCCCATGAGCTAAAAAATACCTCCTGCCCCCAGCATGATGCTGCCACCACCATGCTTTACTATAGGGATGGTATTGGGCAGGTGACATGACACTAAGTGTCAAAGGGTCAAGAGTCAAAAGTGTCAAAACTAATGTCCATGCTAATTTTTTCCTTTTTAATAAAATTGCAAATATTTCTCATTATGGGGTATTGAGTGCAAATTGATTTTAAAAAATTCTAACTGTACTGTATTAACTGAGGTTTTCCTAATGTACAGTATAGAATTACAAATTTAACATGGCAAAGTGACTAAATTTAAACATCTCTGGGATAATTATGTAGTAGTGCCTTGGATTATGAGCATTATTCGTTCTGGGACTGCGCTTGTAATCCAAATCCACTCTTAAACCAAAGCAAATTTTCCCATAAGAAATCACTGATATGCAGACAATTGCTTCCACACCCCAAATATAATGATATTTTATTCCAAATAACAGATGAAACAAACAATTAGAAACAGCTGAATATGTGATATTATAAGTTACTGTATAATATAGCAATCAGCATGTGGAGTATAATGTATAGTAAGTGCATAAACCTGAAAAAACTGCAGCAGTTTGTAGGTAAAGGATGGAACTGCCGATCCCCATAATGCAGTAGCGTAGTTCAACAAGCTAGCATAAAGAAGCAGGGTTGCTGTAAGAGGTCTGTGTGGTCACATGACAGCAATGGGGAAGGGGTGTGTGTTCAGCATGGACCAATCAGGAAGTGAGAATCACAGAGCTGTGCAGGAGGACAGAGACAGAAACTTTATCTACAGCAGTTTGAATTACTGAGTGTAAGTGCAAGCAGATTATAACAGCAGTGTCTATAGCTTGAGTGTGATTGTAGGCAGATTATAGCAGCAGTGTGTATAGCTGAGTGTAAGTGCAGGCACATTATAGCAGGAGTGGATGGGAAACACAAGGGCTGACAGAGACTGCGGGGAGCATGAAGGAATGAGCAGGACATTTGTGGGCACAGTATAGCAGCACTGTGAGCTGTTCTTGCAAAATGCTCTTAATCCAAGTTACTCTTAAACTAAGGTACCACTGTATATGTATCCTAAGTAGAGATGAGCGAACCTCGAGCATGCTCGAGTCGATCCGAACCCGAACTTTCGGCATTCGATTAGCAGTGGCTGCTGAACTTGGATAAAGCCCTAAGGCTATGTGGAAATCATGGATATAGTCATTGGCTGTATCCATGTTTTCCAGAAAACCTTAGAGCTTTATCCAAGTTCAGCAGCCCCAGCTAATCAAATACCCAACGTTCGGGTTCGGATCGACTCAAACCCGAACCCGGTCCGCTCATCTCTAATCCTAAGATAAAAATGAACACAATAGAAGAAGAACTCACACTGACCAGGTGGTATTTTTCTTCTGACAATTGTCTATGTTTCTAAGGTTCTTGTATAATGGGACAATTCCTTTAAATTTCCTGTGGCTTACTTGGTAGTAGCTTAAAGGCTACAATCTATTTTATTATGTCTGTTTCACCTACCCTCAAAACATTATCAGTCTGTAGTCTGCTGACAGATCTGCAAAGGCAATTATGTTATTATCACAAAGAGTCCACCTAGTTCATAACAAGGAGGCCCCATAAATGTAATTATTCTTACAGTAAAATGCCCCCTGCACTGTCTGCTTATCAGCTCAGAACTCCAGATCAGCAAGAACCACAGCATAAGCCTTTTCAAAAATTCAGACTTTTCCGTCCACCTTCAATACGATTTCTAGAAGATTTTGTAAATGTCATGATACGAAGCATGCAGTATTTAATGAAAGGTTTCAAGAGCTGATTTCCCTTCAGGTTACTTACTATATCTTTTCTGTCTCGTAGCCGGCACATACAATTCACAAATGGGAATTGTGCTATACATAAAGAAAATCTGATAATCGTCTGCAAGGAATCACAGCTCAAAGCCTGGTCCTGCAGGGCCAGCAGGATTATTAGATTTGTGTCACATGGGTTTTTTAGTTTTATTTTTAATATGCCATTTTCCCAACTTCCTTAAAATTGATTTTTTTTCCCATATTGAATCCTTATATATCTCACATGGTTTTTGGCCTGTTTTCACTACAATAGTTAACAGAATTTGTCACCATCCTCTCACAGATTCAATAATACTATCTATTTTTGGTTTGTACAGAGTCATTTGAGAACATACAATATATGTTCATGCCATTTTCTTTGTATATTTATACAGCAAAGATACATGCAGGGATATCAAACTTAGAGAGCAGGATGGTGTTGTACCAACATTAGAGGAATCCCATTGAAAAATATTGGAACTGTTTTTCTGAAGATATGATGACTTAGGCTATGTTTACTCAGTTTACTAGTATTTTTGTCAGTCTTTTGGTCAGTATTCTGTCAACCAAAACCAGGAGTAGGTTGAAAACACAAAAACTGCAAATCTTTTCATAGTAATTTTGCCCTGTAAGTTCCACTCCTGGTTTTGGTTAAAAATTCTGATCAAAAGACTGAAGTAAATGTGTGATAATAGTCAGAAACTCCAATAAAGACACAAAGCTGACAATAAGAATATGTTCACACTGGTATAATTCACACTTATCTGGAAGCAAAATGCACTTCAGCTAAACATCCAAATTAGCATGTTACTGCATAAAAATCCCTCTCTCATTGCCTTCACTGAATGTCTACACAATACTTAACCCTTTAATCTATTTTGACATCAATCTACGTCATATAGGTTAACCCCTTAACGACCGTGGGCATACATTTACGCCCCCACTGTCTGTGCCTTAACGTCTTACGCCCTGCCAGGGTCCCCGGCTATGGTGCTGGCTCACAAGCTTAGCACGCTCCATAGCTGGTGAGGACCGGCTGCTATCTGCAGCCAGGCCCTAACCCCCTATGGCGCCCGCCCGCCATTAACCACTTTAATGCCGCGATTGTGGCATCTCCGGTCACAATCGGGATCCACGCAGCATGTCTGCGGTGGTCCCAATCGCACTGTCTGTCTGATCTTCTGGTAGAGTCTGAGATCAGTGTTAGCAATCTAATGTAATAATGTAAAAGTGCCCTAAGGGGACTTAAAAAGTGTAAAAAAAAAATAAATATATAAACGTTTTAAAAAGTGCCCCAAAGTCCCCCCCCAATAAAAGCGAAAATTACATACCCCCTTCCCATTTTATACATAAAATACAAAAATAATAAAGTTGATTAACATATAATATACTTTAGCGTGTGTAATCGTCCCATCTATTAAAATAAAACAATATTATTCCTGCACGGTGAATGGCGTGAACAAAAAGCGGTAAAAAAACGTAAAGATTGCTTTTTTTAATGACATTGTATTTATAAAAAAATTTATAAAAAGTGATCAATACGTTTGATCTAGAAAAAATGTAACAAATAAAAACTAGAGATCATGACGCAAAAAATAACACCCCATACGACCCCGTAGGTGAAAAAGTAAAAGCGCTATAAGAGTCACAATAGGGCCATTTTAAATATACCTGTTTGCAAAAAAAAAGTTTTTCTGCTAATAAAAATAGTAAAACGTTAGAAAACCTAGTAACCATGCATATTGCTGTGTTCAGACTGACCTATAAAATAAAGAAAAAATGCCAGTTTTACGGTAAAGTGCATTACGTAAACACTGAAGCCCCAGAAAATTTGCGTAATCACATTTTTTGACCCAAGTTCACCACATAAATGATATTTTGGCGGTTCTGTCATTCATTGTATGGCAGAAAGATGCCATTACAAAGTACACCTCCTGAAAAAAACAAGCTCTCACATGGCCCAGGAGGTGGAAAAATGAAAGAGTTATGGGTCTTAGAAGGCGAGGAGGAAAAAACAAAAACGGTGGGATATTTTCCCACTGTACTGTATTTTCTTTAAAAAAAAAAATATGGAGGAAAACATGTGTTCAAAAACCTTGCTGAATCTGAGCCTCTGGCTTTTCCTAAGACATGCATACATATCAAGACACAACCCATGCATGCATCTCTTGGGGTGTTTAACCCCTTAATGACATCGGGCGTAAATTTACGCCCCCGCGCCCTGGTACTTCGCGCAAATGGACGTAAATTTACGCCCGATGTTTCCCCGATCGCTGTGTGTTCACACACAGCGATCGGGGAAGATGGCCTGCTATAATGTATAGCAGGCCATCTCTGCTCGTCGGCACGGCGCGTCCTCTTCTTCTTGTCGGCGCGACTTCCGGGTTCGGTCGGGTCCAGCGTCGGAAATCTTCGGTAATACTCGTGTCTTCGGGTTCGGCGGGCCTCGGCAATCTCCGCCAGCTTCGCTCTACTGCCCCCTAGCGGCTGATCAGTGAATATTATTCACTGATAAGTTGCTTCGGGTTAAAAAGATTTTTTTTTTTTACCAATTTCTTTTTGTTCCTTTTTATGCGCCCTAACGCCGCTGAGTGCTGATCAGCATCGCACGGAAGTGCGCCGCTGATCAGCAACTCCTCCTTTTTGGCGTAGGGGCGTTTTTTCCTCCTATATCCTACCGCTACAGTCTGCTGATAAGTGCGGCATTTATCAGCAGCTCCTTTCTTGGCGTAGGTATATTTTTTCTTACTGTAAAAAAAAAAAACATAAACATTACACTACACAAAATAAAGTTTTACACTACACTACACATTTACATACCCCATATACCAATCCCCGTATAAAGATGGCCCCCAGGGTGTTTTCGGCGTCGGACGCATACGTTATTATTGCGTCCGACACCGAAACAGCCAGTGAGGATGAATGGGGGGATCCTTTTTCCCTCCATTCATCCTCATCATCCTCATCATCCAGTGACGTGTCTGGGGGTAGCGTAGCGTACGCTGCCCCCAGACACGTCTTTTCCGCCAGTACAGTCCCAATAAGAGATGATGGTATGGCGTGAAATTCTCCAAACTTTGTGAGAGTACCCCAGGGTAAACTTACAGATTTAGGGTACGTGCACACTGCGGAATGGCGAAGGATAACCCTTTGTGCATTCCGCAGCTGCCACCCGCCAGCGGACTGATGCAGGTGTGTGTCTCCAACCGTGTCATAGACTCCATTCTATGCATGGGCGGATTCCGTTGTCCGTCCAAAGAATGAACACGTTCATTCTTTGGACAGAGGGCTGAATCCGCCCGTGCATAGAATGAAGTTTGACACGAGCGGAGACGCGCGCCTCCATCAGTCCGCCGGTGGGTGCCAGCTGTGGAATGCACAAAGGGTTATCCTTCTCCATTCTGCAGTGTGCACATACCCTTACAGTGTATGAAGAAAGAGAACCCGAATCCAGCCCCCAGATGCCCCCCCCCCATCCTCCGAGTTAGTGGGAAGATCGTTTGGGAACTGATCTTCCCACTGCTGGATAAAGGTTACCACCTGTACGGGGATAACTTTTATACCAGCACCCCCTCTTCCGGTCTCTCGCTGCCCGAGCTACTGTAGCTTGCGGCACGATCCGAAAATATCAGAAGTAGTAATAAAACCCTAATATTTAGCAGCTATGGAGCGGACCCAGCGCTTCTGGATATGAAGGACCCTGTATCGCACCAGGGCAACATTTTCCAGGTGATGTCCCCCACACTGGAAAACAGGAGACCCCAGAAGAAGTGCAGAGTGAGGCGTTACAGGGGGATCAGAAAGGACACCATTTTCCAGTGTGACACTTGTCCTGATTGCCCCGGCCTCTGCATACTTCAAGGCGTACCACACGTCATTGGAGTTCTACATTATCAAAATTCTCTCCCTTATTCCTATTTCCGGGGTCAAGTTGATCCAGGGATTATCCTGATTGCCATTATGGAGTCAGGAAGGAATTTTTTCCCAGTGATGAAGCTACTGTCATCTGCCTCACAGAGGGTTTTTTTTGCCTTCCCCTGGATCAACACAGGTTGAACTTGATGGACACCTGTCATTTTCAACCTTATAAACTAATAATTGGCCTAATTCCCCCAAATAAATTAAAAATTGTCCCTTTTCCCTAGCTATAGGTATGACCACCATTCCCATTAGAGGATGCCATGTTACAATTACAAAGCCTCTGTGTGGCCAGGACAGTGGGAACCCCCCACAAGTGACCCCATTCTGGAAACTACACCCCATAATCTAACAAGGGGGGCAGCGGGGATATGGCCCCCTGGTGACGGGCACATTTGTGCCATGAAAATGAAAAAAATTGTATTTTTTATTTTCACGGCACATGTTCTACATATGTGCCCACCACCATTGGGGTCCATCTGCTCACTGCATCCCTTGTTAGATTCCTTATGGGGTGTAATTTCCAGAATGGGGTCACTTGTGGGGGGTTCTACTGTCCTGGCAGCACAGGAGCTTTGTAATTGCGACATGGCCTTCATCCTCCATTCCAGCCCCTAAATGGCGCTCTGTCCCTTTGGTGGCTTGCCCTGTGCCCATATGGCACATTATGTCCACATGTGGGGTATTTTTGTACTCGGGGAATATTACCCTACACGTTTTGTGTTCATTTTCTTTTTTAACCGCTTGTGGAAATGGAAAAAAAATTAACATTTAGTGCAAAAAATGTTTAATTTTTACACTAAATCATTGATCTTGTCTTAATTTTTTCATTTTCACAAGGGGTTAAAAGATAAAAAAAAACACAATATGTAGAGTAATTTCCCCTGAGTACAAAAATACCCCACATGTGGACATAAAGTGCCAGGCGGGTGCAGGGTAAGCCTCCAAAGGGAAGGAGCGCCAGGGAATGGATTTTGAGGGCCATGTTGCGTTTAAAAGGCCTCTGTGTTGCCAAGACAGTTGAACCCCCCCACAAGTGACCCCATTATGGAAAATACACCCCTCTGGGAATGTAACAAGGGTGTAGTGAGCATATGGACCCCACTGGTGACGGGCACAAATGTGGAACAATGTGACGTGAAAATGACATATTACTGTCAGGATGGTATCTCTGCAGAGCATTATGCGCCCCTCGGCTCGTGCTGTTTGGCCGAGAAGGCACTGATTTTCTTGTATCCTGTTTCTGTGTTTTGTTTGCAGTGTGTGAACACTGGTTTATATGCTCATCTTTGTTGGGAGACACACCCGACTTCACCTGCTGAATTCTGTCTGGCCATGTCATGGTTAATCTGTGTTTGGGTTCTGCTGTGACTGACAGGTCATCCTGCCAGTGGATCTGTCTTGTTCTCAGGTGTCTGTGCTTGGAGATCAGGGGGATGGTCCAATTACATTCTGGACCAGAATCCTGGCCTCCTATATAACTAACCCAGTCTGTGCTCTCATTGCCGGATATTGAGCTTGTCTCTGCCTGGTTCTGTGTTTCTATTCTTGCTCTGTTGATTCTGACCCTGCTTTGCCTTTCTGACCATTCTTGTTTGCTGCCTGCCCCTGACCATACTGCCTGTATATTGACTTTGCCTTCGGATTGTGATTTTGTACTTTTGCTGCCCGTTTGTTGTGACCCGGACTGTTGACCATTCGTTATTGTGTTTTGTCTGTCTGTCTTGTCCTTGTGTCCCACCTAGCCAGCGCAGGGACTGTCGCCCAGTTGCTCGCCGCCATTTTAGGGCGGATTGTGGCAAATAGGTAGAGGACAGTGGGCGGGGCTGAGCTTAGGGCTCACTGTTTGTCTTGTCCTGCTGTCCGGTTTCTAACAGAATATCCGGCCTTACTTTTTTTTTTTCTTTCTCTTCTCTCTCTCCACCTTGCTATGGACCCCATGAAAGCTCTGGTTGAGCAAATGCAAAGTCTCAACCAGCTTGTTCTGGACCTTACGCAACGGGTGCAGCAGGTAGAGTCTTTCCTGGGCCAAAATGCCATGCTATCTGCTGCTGTTCCCCCAGAACCTCCAGTGCAGCTTCCTGATAGGTTCAAGGGCGAGAGAAGGGCCTTTCGGATCTTCAGAGAGGGATGTAAGTTTTTCAGACTTTGTCCCCGGTCCTCTGGGGATGAGAGCCAGAGAGTGGGCATAGTTATGTCACTCTTACAAGGACCTCCGCAGGAGTGGGCCTTTTCTTTGCCTCCAGATGCCACTGAATTGTCTTCTGTGGATCAGTTTTTCTCCGCATTGGAATTACTGTATGATGACCCTGACAGGGCAGCAGCAGCTGAGAGGCAGTTGACAGTTTTGAGACAGGGCAAGCGACCAGTGGAGGAGTATTGTGCCGAGTTCCGCCAGTGGTGCGTTTCATCCGGATGGAACGATCCTGCGCTTAGATGCAAATTTAAGCAGGGGTTGTCTGATGGCATTAAGGATGCCTGGACAGGACACCCAGATCCTTCCACCCTAAAGCAGGCCATGAATTTGGCTATTCGCATAGACCGTAGGCTCCGTGACAGACATAGGGAGAAAGTAGGCTCTGACCCTTCTAAGACCTCTGTCCCCTGCTCTGTCAAACACTCTGTTGTTATCCCTGATATACATGAGGACGAGCCCATGCAGCTGGGACAATTGGACGCCAGGACCAGGCGAGAACATCGTAGACACAACGGTCTGTGTTATTACTGTGGTGACAGTAGCCACTTCATCAGTTTCTGCCACAAGCGTCCCAAGCGGCAAGAAAACCTGCACCCAGATCATCGGCGTCCAGGTGACTCCCAGGAAGGTCACTTGGGCGCACAGGTACCCTCCGGCGAAATAAACATTGCTAGTTCTACTGTAACTGATTTGCCTGTATCTGATGCCAATTTATCATGTTCTTCTGCTCGTCCTGTCAGTAAGCCTGTTCTCCATGCCATGGACTCTTCTTCTGATGAATGGGAGTCAGATGGCAATCTTCTAAGTGAAGTTGAGTCCTGTGAGGGTCCTGAGGCCCCTCGTAAAAGGGGGGGGTACTGTCAGGATGGTATCTCTGCAGAGCATTATGCGCCCCTCGGCTCGTGCTGTTCGGACGAGAAGGCACTGATTTTCTTGTATCCTGTTTCTGTGTTTTGTTTGCAGTGTGTGAACACTGGTTTATATGCTCACCTTTGTTGGGAGACACACCCGACTTCACCTGCTGAATTCTGTCTGGCCATGTCATGGTTAATCTGTGTTTGGGTTCTGCTGTGACTGACAGGTCATCCTGCCAGTGGATCTGTCTTGTTCTCAGGTGTCTGTGCTTGGAGATCAGGGGGATGGTCCAATTACATTCTGGACCAGAATCCTGGCCTCCTATATAACTAACCCAGTCTGTGCTCTCATTGCCGGATATTGAGCTTGTCTCTGCCTGGTTCTGTGTTTCTATTCTTGCTCTGTTGATTCTGACCCTGCTTTGCCTTTCTGACCATTCTTGTTTGCTGCCTGCCCCTGACCATACTGCCTGTATATTGACTTTGCCTTCGGATTGTGATTTAGTACTTTTGCTGCCCGTTTGTTGTGACCCGGAGTGTTGACCATTCGTTATTGTGTTTTGTCTGTCTGTCTTGTCCTTGTGTCCCACCTAGCCAGCGCAGGGACTGTCGCCCAGTTGCTCGCCGCCATTTTAGGGCGGATTGTGGCAAATAGGTAGAGGACAGTGGGCGGGGCTGAGCTTAGGGCTCACTGTTTGTCTTGTCCTGCTGTCCGGTTCCTAACAATTACATTTTTTACACTATAATGTTGGTTTAGCCTTAAATTTTTCCATTTTCACAAGGAGTTAAATGGAAAAAAAAACACAATGTGTAGAGTAATTTCCCCCGAGTCTGCAAATACCCCACATGTGAACATAAATCACCATGTGGGCGCAGGGCAAGCCTCCGAAAGGAAGGAGCGCTATTTGGATTTTGGAGGCTGGATTTGGCCAGAATGGATGATGAACGCCATGTCGCATTTACAAAGCCCTCGTGCTGCCAAAACACTGGAAAACCCCCACAAGTGACCCCATTATGGAAACTACACCCCTCAAGGAACCTAACAAGGGGTGCAGTGAGGATATGGACCCCTTGATGATTGGCACATTTACTTTAAAATCTGGTTCAACTAAAAATAACAAATAAAATCTTAAGAAAGTGATGCAAACACCTCTGGATGCATCTGGGAAAGCAGGGAGCACAGTTTACATGAATTGCTATTACCGGGGTTTGCGATCCTCTGCACTAATGCCGATGTCTCTCATGGTTAGTCTATTAAAATAATAAAACACATTTTTGTTGTAATAAAGTGCCTTTCGTTGTTCAATAATTAAATTTAAACTAATCCATCATTTTGCAATTAAATATACTGTTAAAATAAATAGATATATAAATAAATGTATATTTATATATATATTTATTTTTTGACAGTATATTTAATTGCACAATGATGGATTCGTTAGAATTAAATTATTGACCAACGAAACTGAATTTATTTCAACGAAATTGTGTTTTATTAATTAAATATTAATTAGTACAGGAAGCTCCATAAGCCGTTAATTCATATGCCGGCAATAGAGCTTTCTGTACTAATCATCACTTTACTTTAATGAAAACCTCAAATGTTTCTTCTAATTATGTTATCACAATAGCATTATTAGAAGAAACATTTAGAATTATATGTGCGCTCAGCTGATTGGCTGATCGGCTCAGCGCACATATAATGAGCCGGTCCGCAGCACAGTGACTTCATTGTGCTGCGGACCAGCAAAGAGGACACATCGGGGTGAGTTTAGAGCTCTCCCCACCCCCTCCCCAGCACTGCACCCCTCCCAGCAAGGAAGGGGGGGTCAGTTAACCCCTTCCTTGCTGGGATGGGTGCAGTCTGACATCAGTCTGGACCCCAAAGGGGTTAAGGGGGATGCAATACATCCTCCCTTAACCCCTTGGGGGCCAGACTGTAAGCAGCGATCTGCAAAGATGCTGCATACTGTAAGGTGCACAACACCGCTCACAATGATGGGTGTTGTTCTCCTGTTTGTGTGTTTTTTGTGTGTTTCTCCCTTTTTGTTTTTCAGATATCGGTATCCTGTGGATTACGTCGGATTCCGTGGACTACGTCGATGATCATCGTTTTTTTTTTTTTTTTATAAAATGGTCAATGAGGGGTGTGGGGGTGTTTTTATTTGAATAAAAAAATTTTTTAACTTGTGTCTTGTCTTTATTTCTTTACTTTATAGACTTAGTAGTGGAAGCCGTCTAATAGACGGAATCCATTACTAAGTCGGGGCCTAGTGTTAGCCAGTATAAAATGGCTAACACTAACCCCCTATTATTACCCCAGTACCCAATGCCACCAGGGGTACTGGGAAGAGCCGGGTGCCAGTGGTCCCGGATCGTCAAAATTGGCGCTCCTGGATCGGGCGGCAGCACGCTGTTAAGATTTAGGCTGGTGAGGGCCTAAAACAATGGCTCTTCCCACCCTGGTGTTACCAGGCTGCTGTCGTTTGGTTTTTAACCCGGCTGGTTATAAAAATAGGGGGGACCCTATGCGTTTCTTTTTAAATAAATAAATAATTTTAAAAAAAACGCATAGGGTCCCCCCTATTTTTATAACCAGCCGGGTTAAAAACCAAACGACAGCAGCCTGGTAACACCAGGGTGGGAAGAGCCATTGTTTTAGGCCCTCCCCAGCCTAAATCTTACCAGCCTGCTGCCGCCCGATCCAGGAGCGCCAATTTTGACACTCCGGGACCACTGGCACCCGGCTCTTCCCAGTACCCCTGGTGGCATTGGGTACTGGGGTAATAGGGGGTTAGTGTTAGCCATTTTATACCGGCTAATACTAGGCCCCGACTTAGTAATGGATTCCGTCTATTAGACGGCTTCCACTACTAAGTCTATAAAGTAAAGAAATAAAGACAAGACACAAGTTAAAAAAATTTTTTATTCAAATAAAAACACCCCCACACCCCTCATTGACCATTTTATATAAAAAAAAAAACATTAAAAAAACGCTGGTAATCGACGTAGTCCACGGAATCCGACGTAATCCACAGGATAACGATATCTGAAAAACAAAAAGGGAGAAACACACAAAAAAACACACAAACAGGAGCACAACACCCATCATTGTGAGCGGTGTTGTGCTCCTTACAGTATGCAGCATCTTTACAGATCGCTTACAGTCTGGCCCCCAAGGGGTTAAGGGAGGATGTATTGCATCCCCCTTAACCCCTTTGGGGTCCAGACTGATGTCAGACTGCACCCATCCCAGCAAGGAAGGGGTTAAGTGACCCCCCCTTCCTTGCTGGGAGGGGTGCAGTGCTGGGGAGGGGGTGGGGAGAGCTCTATACTCACCCCGATGTGTCTTTTTCGCTGGTCCGCAGCACAATGAAGTCACTGTACTGCAGACCGGCTCATTATATGTGCGCTGAGCCGATCAGCCAATCAGCTGAGCGCACATATAATTCTAAATGTTTCTTCTAATAATGCTATTGTGATAACATAATTAGAAGAAACATTTGATGTTTTCATTAAAGTAAAGTGATGATTAGTACAGAAAGCTCTATTGCCGGCAATATGAATTAACGGCTTATGGAGCTTCCTGTACTAATTAATATTTAATTAATAAAACACATTTTCGTTGAAATAAATTCAGTTTCGTTGGTCAATAATTTTATTCTAACGAATCCATCATTGTGCAATTAAATATACTGTAAAAAAATAAATATATATATATAAATATACATTTATTTATATATCTATTTATTTTAACAGTATATTTAATTGCAAAATGATGGATTCGTTAGAATTAAATTATTGACCAACGAAAGGGACTTTATTACAAAGAAAATGTGTTTTATTAATTTAATATATTAACTATTAGAGGCATCGGCATTCGGCATCATTGCCGGCTGTTTTTGAAGTACTCCGTACGGACCGCCTGTCAATCCTCGGCCGCATGTCCAGCCGCAAACAATGGTCTTGTTCATTTTTTACGGGTCCGTTTACGATCGGGCCGTAGATTCATACATAGTGTGCACTGTGCAGCCGT
Source organism: Dendropsophus ebraccatus (assembly GCF_027789765.1). Taxonomy (NCBI): domain Eukaryota; kingdom Metazoa; phylum Chordata; class Amphibia; order Anura; family Hylidae; genus Dendropsophus; species Dendropsophus ebraccatus. The sequence goes on along the minus strand of NC_091456.1, from coordinate 78,848,619 downwards.
ATATCCTATACTTTCCAGCGTACGCATGAACCACCAAAAATACCGCCGCACAATTACAGCCGCCAATACAGCCACACAGTTACATAGTCTGAACCTGGCCTAAACCTGAACAGGTCCCTAAAATTATCTGATTTTAAAATTTTACTGAAAATTTGGAAATTTGCTGCTAATGTTTTAAGCTTTCCATTGTCTAAAAAAATGAAATATAGTTTAATAAATGCTGCCAACATAAAGTAGACATGTTGCTAATGCTATTTAATATATAACCATTTTCTGTATAAGCAGAAAAGTTTCAAATTTGGAAAAATGCATTTTTTCACAATTTTTCATGTTATTTTGGATTTTTTCATAAAGATTTGTTATAATTTTCGACTCCAATTTACCAGAAATGTAAAGTACCATATGTTACGAGAAAACAATCTCAGAATCAGCCGGATAGGTAAAAGCATCCCGAAGTTATTAATGAATAAAGTGACACAGGTCATATTCATAAAATTTGTCTCTGTCCTTAAGGTTATCCCCGGACGAAGGACACGAAACGCGCGTCGGGGTGGTGGCGTCCTGGAGAGCGAGTGGACTTTGTGATTCCCTGGTAATACGAGCGGTTCTTATATGGGGTGGGAAGGGTGTTTTCATAAGATATAGGGGTTTGTTCCCCATGTAATAAGTTTTTGCACTCAGCACTTTAGACCCGGTCCCAGTGTTGTTTCTCATGAATTGCTCCTATATATTTATGTAATATGTAATATCTCTCCAGGATTGCCACCCTGTTTTTTTGGGTTATACCATTCAGTACTATGTAGACTTTGGGAAATATGTAGTTTACAGTAAGTATTGAACTAGGTAGTTCCATACTGAACTTTGAATTATCTGCCCTTCCTATAGTACTGAAAGGAGGCTGAAAAACAGCTGCACATATGCTGAGGGTTTTTAGCAGCAGAAACCAAAAGGCAACCATTCACGGATGAATGAATAAATAAGGCTAGGTAACCTGCCTTTCAGCAACAGATAGCTTCTGATAGTAGTTTTAGAAGTTTCTTATATCACGTTTAGAGGACATCAGCCTCTGTGATATATACCCTGTCAAGAACCTATCCTATAGCTTGAAACCACTCAAGAAACAACAAGAGCCATTAAAACATCACACAACAAGTACCCAATCAGGGATAGTTGTGCAAGCTCTAAGTACCCTTGTGATATCCTAAAAACCCTAATATGGATAATGGATAATATATGCTATGTTGGAAATGTTTTGGCATGTGCACTTAATTTTAAGATGGGGGAGATTTATCAAAGGGGTATAAAGTAAAACTGTCTCAATTTCCCCTAGCAACCAATCAGATTACACTTTTCATTCTTCACAGATTCCTTGGAAAATAAAAGGTGGGATCTGGTTGTTAAGGGCAACTGAAACAATCGTACTTTACACCAGTTTGATAAATCTCCCCCTATATGTCTGAATTGACTATAGAAATTTGCTACAAGATTATCCTATTAATTCTTGGCGTAAAGGGTAAAATTACTTTGTATGTTAAAAAAAAAAAGGATTGGTTAAGGTGGAGTATTTTACTTAGGGCTTTACTTCTCTGGAGACCTTCCACTCAGTGGGGTGGTGCCACTCCATATGCTGAGGCATAGAAGTAGTGCCTTGGTTTTGACTCACTTTATAGTCACAAGTGTACCCACTGAGTGCTTTTGGCTGATGCACTACGCCAAACCCTCCTGGGTCCCTCCTGACCCTGAATCTTTGGATAGGACCTGGCACTGGCTCAGTGGCAACGACTCAGCTTCATCCTCTGATGATGATGCAGAGGATGTAATTTGTGGATGTGGATTCCACGCGGGGTCTGCAATGGCATCATCTCTGTAATTAATTTGAGGGACAGATAAAATATCAGTTTTATTACAGCAATTACAGCAATAGATAAAATATCAGTTTTATTATTGCAAAAAGACAATTTTTTTTCAGTTTCACTGCACAAATAATTCTTTTCAGTTTTGCAGAATGTTTTATGGAATTTAATTACAAATTAAGTCTGTTGCAAAGTACATTTGATGTCACAAAAAATTATGGCTCATGTGGGTCTTTAGGTAAAAAAAACAACCTTTTAAACTCGAGGAGGACAAAACAAAAGTGCAAAAATGAAAAGTGGCTGAAGAGGGAAAGGGTTAAAATCTATGCAGGAGAACTTAAATGTATTGTCATGTGCATTGCTGCAATGAATTGTTAGGGATGCCTCCCACTGTAAAATTCACATGTAAATCACATGACAAGAACACGGATTCAGACTGGGATTTCAGTGCAGATTCGGAGGCAGAATATATATACTGTGTGAACAAGCACTTACACTGTCATGAAGTATACAAAGAAAAGTAACATACATTGTCAAAATGATAGTACCATACTATTCCATAGTACTGCAATACAAAGATTAAATACTGCACAGATTATTATTTTCTGTATTTAAAGGGGTAGTGCGGCGCTAAAAAAATTATTCACAGAATAACACACATTACAAAGTTATACAACTTTGTAATGTATGTTATGTCTGTGAATCGCCCCCTTCCCCGTGTCCCACCACCCCCACCCGTGTACCCGGAAGTGTGTGGTGCATTATACATTACCTGATCCGTGTCGAGCCCGTCCGCCATCTTTTGCCAAACCTTATCTTCGGACGGACGAATCGCTGCGGCCGTCTCCCCTCCGCCGCGTCATAACTGTGCTCAGCCGCAATTGGCTGAGCACAGTTATGCTCAACCAATCGCGGCTGAGCAGCTGATGACGCGGCCGCGTCTGTGAAAAAATTTTTAGCTCTACCCCTTTAAATATACCCTATGCACCAGCACCACAAACGAGATATGTAAAATTATTCAAGGGGTTCAAGCTGTTCCAGTTCATTAAAAAAATAAACAGCTGTCCACTAGGGCTGTAAAATAATAAACTTCACTCCAGAACCAGCACTGGTGTCCATCCCGACCCCTCTTTTTTATTTACCCTGATAACACACTGCCCTGGCTCTCCTGATTGCACAACATTGCATTCGAATGTCATGAGGAGAGATGGGACAGCACATCATCAGGATAAGTAAAAATAGGGGCCAGGCAGACTGGAATGCCAGTGATGGAGTGGAGTTTAGTACAGTGGTACCTTGGTTTAAGAGTAACTTGGTTTAAGAGCGTTTTGCAAGAAGAGCTCACAGTTTTTCAAAATTGTGACTTGGTTTAAGAGCATTGCTGTGGTTTAAGAGCTCCTGGTATTGGGTGGGAGCGTGAGTGGGGGAGGGGCATGGCCTGCATAGCGGGGTCTGCAGCACAGTACTCTGACCCAGGAAGTTTCTCTCACCTTCCAATTTATAGCAGATCCACTTCAGGCTGGGGCTTGCATCAGGGGACAGGACTGTGGCGGTAATCTCTTTATAGCTTTAACCCCTCTCTCCTTGGACAGAAAGTGCTGCTATACTGTGTCCACATCTGCCCTGCTCATTCCTTCATGCTCCCTGCAGTCTCTATCAGTCCTTGTGTTTCCCATCCTCTCCATTACTGCTATAATGTGCTTGCACTCACACTCAGCTATACACACTGCTGCTATAATGTGCTTGCACTCACACTCAGCTATACACACTGCTGCTATAATGTGATTGCACTCACACTTGGCTATACACACTGCTGCTATAATGATTATAAAATGATTTTTGAGGTGTGGAACCAATTGTCTACATTTCAATGATTTCTTATGGGAAAATTTGCTTTGGTATAAGAGTGGATTTGGATTACAAGCACAGTCCCGGAACGAATTATGCTCGTAATCCAAGGCACCACTGTATTTTACAGGCCTAGCAAGTAGCTGTTTGTGGTTCCTCTAAAGCATTGAATGTGGAGTTAAGAATGGTCAGAGATTAGTACAATGTGGACTGAATAGAAACTATTTATTCTTCATGTATCAAAATCATTTTCAAGTACTGCTGTAAGCAACCAAAAGCGATTTTTACAATGCAGTTTAGAAAAGAAAACCCACTATCCCAAATTTCATCATCAAAATAAAGCCTGGATTAACTAACCAGAGTTCAGCTTTTGTAAATCAAGTAAGTGTTCACTTAATTATTGACAAAATTCGCTAAACCTATTTTCTTACATTACAGTGAGTGGGCGGGTGCAAGGGATCATCCATAAACCCTTGCAGCCATCCAATCCACTGAAACCATGCCCCAGCTGTAACCCCCCCCCCCACACACACACACACACACACACACACAGTTCATACGCTGACTGCTTCCTGGAGACGAGCAGTCAACGTGTGATTGTGGAGGAGAGAAGAGGATCACTGCAGCACAGGCTAATACATTTAGGGAAAGTAAAGGGGTAGGGGAGAGGAAAGGAAAGAGCTAGAGGAGCTAGAGGAAATGAGAGATAGAGGTAGGGGAGAGGTGGAGGTTCTTGTGGTAAAGACAGAGAGAGAGAAAGGTAGAGAGGTAGAGGAGAATCTGTAGAAGAGTCGGGTAGAGGAGAGTTCTTGTGGTCCAGTTTGTGTGGCATTGTATGCTGTGCACTGCTGGTGAATACAGTGAAATGCTATGTTCACACAACGTTTTTTCAGCTCTGTTTAAAATGACATCTGTTATTTTGAGTCTAAAATAACGGACGTCATTTAGCTGTCTGGCCAGTGCAATGACTGGTTTTTGTACATTATTTTAGTTTGGGATTACTAATTGGCCTTTGGGTGTGGCTTAATTGAAAAGTCCAAAAGACGTCCGAAAATAATTATCATGTTCATTATTTTGACGTCCGCGGTAAAAACGTCCGTTATTCAATGCATTGTGTGCATTAGACGTCTGTCTTCCCATTGACTTCAAAGCATTGCCATTGCAGTCAGTTAAATCGCGGCAAAAACTGACGTTTTTTTAAATACCAAAATCATCCGCCTTTTCTTTATTTTTGACATTGTGTGAACATAGCCTAATTCACCATTTGAAAATCAATACACAATCTGTTAAAATCCCCATACAACCCGTTTCAAACACCGCCAGGAAAGCTACGGCATCGTACCACATGCCACTGGACAAACATAGCCTTGCCTGTAACAACCAATGGCTGCAGCTACTACCGATCTATGCAAATCAGGGGGCAGTAGCCTCAGATGAAAAAAGTAGGTCAATAATATCTTGCTCTGCCTCCTCCGCTAGGATGGTGGGCAAACACCACCACTGCTGAGGCAACAGTCGCTGTTTGAAGCCATCACATAAAGACAGCACTATGCCAACACCCATCCTACAGCATAGATGCTAAAGGGAACACCTGGATGACTTGATTGCTATGCAGTTGCTCCCATTCCAGGTCATACAGTCCAAGCTATTTAGGATGCTGATCGCTTGTGCCCAACCAAGAGGGAGAGTCCCAAGTCATCTTTTTTTTTTTTTTTAACCCAACAAAGCAATTCCAGCTCTGCATAGCTACCTGGAGAAGAAGGTTAGCAACTCCTTGTATCTCTCTGTCTCCATTCGGGTGTACCTCAGTGCAGACGTGTGAAGTTATAACTATGGCCAAAGGTAGTATATGTCCATCACTGTATAAATAGCGTTTTGGGAGAGGCAACAGCAACAACAAATGGAGGTCACACCACTCTAAGCTACTAGGTTCCTTAAGGGGCATTATTCAGACACCTCATCCTCTGGCTCCAATACCTCATCCTCTCATCATGCTGGAACAAACCCTGTCCCTATGGCGTACCAACACTGCAAAGCAGCACTATCAGCCTGTCTTGCACTTGCACAGCCTGGTGAATGCAGCCACAATGGGCAGGAACTGCTTCGGCCTATGAAGGACGAGATATCAAAGTGGTTTACCCCTCAACATCTGCAGGTGGCCACCATAGTGACAGATGATGGGAGGAACATTGTGTTGGCTTAGCAACGAGGAGGGTTGACACACATTCCGTGCATGGCTCACATGCTAAACCTCATTGTGCAAAAGTTGAAAGAGCTGCTTACTTTAAACACTGCTATGTGGCACAGAATGCCCTCTACCAAATCCAATGCCATTGTGGACTTTAGGAACATTAGCTGATCTGCGATGTGCCAACAAGGCAGAACACCCCACACATGTTGGACTAGCTGTAGGAACAGAAATGGGCAGTCTCCGACTTCCTTGTAACGCATTCTTGCAGTTTCATGCAGAACTGCAATTTTTAGGTCAACCACTGGCAGATGATGCGCGATTGCTGATACTGTAGGAGGAAGCCACTCTGTTGGTCAGCTGCAACAACTACAGTGTCATTGACGTCACCCCCCTCCTTCACATCATGGAGACCTCACTGAGGAACATCATCACCGCAGGGATGAGCAGTGCAATGGTCTACCCTGTGAACCTGAGTCCAGAGATGAACAAACTGGTGGTGGAAGAGGAGTAGGAGTTATATGGCCAGGCGTTCTAACACTGATGGGTAACATCTCTGGCCTGAAACCACCAGAGGAGATAGAGGAAGACCTCATGAAAGAAGATGACTCCAGAACAACAATATACTCAGGGGGATGTGGTTCCTGCTTATTGGATGTGGTAAGTAACACTAGCTATGTTTGGGAGTAATTCATTTTTAGCTCTTTGGTGGAATACCGTTTTAAGGACCAGAGCCCATTTTTAAAATCTGACCTGTCTCACTTTATGCGGTTATAGCTACGTGATGCTATAAGGTATTCATGTAATTCTGAGTTTGTTTTATCATGACTTTATGTTACTTTATGTGAGTGGTAAATTTAGACGATATCTATACAATTTTCTTGTGAAACATTGGCACATTTGATGAAAAAAATTACAAAATTAGCACTTTTCTAATTTTAAATTTCCTGCGGTCATTTCTAAGGGACTTTGCGTCAGTCATTGCCAACAGACATCAAAAAGATCTTCGATATGTGTTAATGATGGTTGTCTATAATGATCATGATTGTTATAGATGGCCATTATTAGGAAATATCAGACATCTCTTTGACGGCAATCGGCAATGATGGCCACAAAATCCCATAGAGTGAACTTAGTGTGAGCCTATAGCTAACAGTTGTTTCGAGTATAAACTGCTGCACAATTCCCACATATGGCGCAGGTCTATTACCAAGCAGCAACTGGGCACGAAGCACTGGAAGCAGGCGCGCCGGCCCCCAGTGTGAAGATCTCCCATCCTCTGTGATGTGGTTCCATTGATTTCAACGGAGATGCATCACAAAGGGCATGGGGGGCATGGGGCTTTGTCACACTGGGGACCAGTGGTCCCGCCTCCAGTGCTTCATGCTCATCTGTTGCTTAAAAATATATTGGCACTCTGCACGGGAAATGGGCAGCAGTTCAAAAAAAGGACCACACCGCCAGCACCAGTCTGTTCATGTGGAAAACCCAAAGTAATGTACCTAATGTTAAATTTAGTGTAAAGATTATAGTCAGCCTAAATGCTAATAATTAGCCATTTTTAGCCAACTGTTATCCTATGTATGACTAGCCTTAAAAGAAGACGTTGACTACCCTTACTGTATTGAGTGACCAACAGACTACTAAACCCTGAAGAGACATATTATACTCTTACTTTTAAATAGAACCAAGGCTGTAAAGATGCAATATATTTCCTTTTTACTGTACCCTAATCTTGCACTTACATACAGTGCTAATAATCAATTTCCTGTATAAATATTTTTTTTAAGTGAGCATTATCTTTTTTAGTGTTCAGCCGGCTACGTCCAAATCAGTCTGCATTAAGAAGGTCAATACAATGTCATATGCAATACGAGGCAAAAGGGTTAACCATAACACAAAACAGGAGTTTCATATGTTTAGCCTATAAAGAGTTAGGGTATAAACCCACACACCGTATATGCAGCGTATTTACTGCTGCGATACGCAGCAAACTCGCAGCAAAATCGCAGCAAAATCGCAGCAGATTAGATCTAAATAACTGAACACAGCATCAAATCTGTACCAACAAATCTGCTGCGTTTTTGTTGCGTATCTGCTGTGTATACGGTGTGTGGGTTTATACCCTTAAAGCATAAATTCCACAAAGACTGCAATAGGTGGCATCAGTTTTCTACCAACAGTTCACTATAAGGATCGCCTCTCTAGGATTCCTTATAAAACCTTAGCATCCACTAATCGCTTTTTCAGAAATAGCTATTCTATTTACATGTGTCCTTTAGTCGCTGTATTAATCCACCACATGTTCTCACTCTGAAACTAAATACAAGCACAGGGCATGGTAAGAAATAACTGTATAATCTATAAAGACCAATCCAATTTTTATCTGCAAAAAAATAAAACTGCAAACACCAGCACAAGGGAAATCTTATACGGACAACATAAGAGAAGTGTCAAGCAATAATATAGAGAAAAGGGGGAAGACAAAAGCTACTTTCATTACTGTGATGTTATGTGCCTGAGTGTCTTTTTTTAATGAACCCGTCTCAATAAGACTCAAGGTGCATAGAGGCTATTTAGAGAGTCTATAGTGTGTCCATAGTGAGCCTCCGAATATCTTCCCACCATTAGACATGCTGCATTGACCATTTCCATCCTGATTGCTGCCTCCTTTAGTGCCGGGGGACACCATCCAGACAGACGGATGGATCAGGCAGGGCAGCTCATGAAATGTTTACAGTGTACACATAAGGAACATACTGGAAAAAGACAATGCAGCCCTGTGCCAGATCACAAGCAGCAAAAGGTTGGATGTGGCAGTGTCATCTGGAGTCTTATGATTTCCAAAAATCAATGAGGGGATTTAGGTTCAACTTTTGCTAGCTCTGCCAGTATGCCATTTTCTGACAAAAGCCTTTTTCTCTCCAAGCACATATGCTGGGAATGCTGTGTGCACGAGGGATAAGGCATGTTTAAGGCAAATGATTCCTGTGACCAGGCTCTCTTTGGTTATGTGCGTACCCTTGGAAGCAATGACAAAGTGACAATACGCTGTTCATGTGATTATCGAACAGCGACTGTACGTGACAAGCTAAGAGTTCTGCTATGCCACTTATACCAGCAAGTTAACTATAGTTCCAACTCATAAAAATGTTGCATGCTTGCAATAGTAGTGGCCAACTTTTTTTTTTTTTTTTTTTGCTTTTAATTTATGCCGTTCACTGTGCAGGAACAATCTTGTTATTTTTTAATAGATTGGACAATTCTTTTATACTTTTATTTGTATAATCGGGGTAATATAAGTCTTTATTGGGGCATTTTTGGTAGGGATTTAAAAAAAAATGTTTTAAAACGTTTTTTTTTTCCCCTTACATTCTCTATTGCATCCCTTAGAATGTTCTGATTGCATAAACGGATCAGTGCTATGCCATAGCATAGCATTCAGCAGTGGTATTGTTAATCTGTGCATAGAGTCTACCTGAGAGCAGACTCTATGCACAGGTCGAAGATCTGACAGGATGGAGCCATGCTGCGGTGTTCCCAATCAGTGATAGGTCCTGAAAAGTTGTCATCAAATCAACTGGTGTCAAAGAGTTATACAGATTTATAAATTACTTCTACATAAAAGTCTCAAATCTTCCAGTACTTATCACCTAATGTATGTCCTGCAGGAAGTGGTGTATTCTTTCCAGTCCTGGGATTTGTTACTCTGGACAGTTCCTGATACAAACAGAGGTGGCGTCACAAAGTCCTGTGTCAGACTTGAAAGAATACACCACTTCCTGCAACACATACAGCAACTTATAAGTATAGGAAGACCATTTAGTTGGACCCTCTTTTGCATCATACAGCCAAGGGGAACCTTGAAGAGGCTGCTGGACTTGCACAAACGATATGCCCTCTTCAAACAGTTGATCAGCAGTGGTGCTGTGAGTTGGACCCTACTAATTTAATATTGACAGGTTATCCTGAAGATTATTATTAGGTCATTGGGGTGCTGACTTGTTACACCCCTGCCAACCAACTATTGTGTTGCAGTGTTGTTCGGGGCACTAAAGCAATACACACACTGAAAAAAGTAGGGTGTTTGTAAGTACCAACTATATGTAGTTTGTACTTGCAAACACTGTTCAGCAAGGGGTGTCGGGAGGTGGACCACCCTGATCTAATATAGGTGGCGTATCCTGAAGAACAAAAAAATGTATAGGATGGATAACCCCTTTTAAGTGTAGGCTTAGCCGAACAGACCCCTACCAGAAAGCGGGGGGGGGCACTGAATTGTCCTGTTGAGACTGCTGGCTTAAATAATAAAAACTAAAGAAAACATGTTTTCTCTGTACTGAACCTCATCTGCAATGCTATATCTGCAATTGCATGTTCCACTTGGATTTGAACGTAAATTGCAGTGTGTATTCTTTTGAGTAGGTATTTCAATATGCCAGAAAAAGTGACATGCCACTCAACATTAGCCCAATTGAATTTGACTAATTTGCATGCGTGACAGCTAGTAAAATATGGTATATATCTATACAGTATATATATACAGTGATCCAAGGGTACCCTCAGAGTGTGCGTTTTGACCAGTGTATTTTTCTCTTTAGGAAGAATTCACTCTGTAAACCTGCCCTATGGGTATTTACATAAAGATCAGCAAGATCACTATATAGCATACTATAGTACAAAAGAATGCAAAACAATAAAACTCAGATAGGAACAAACACTTGATCATAGCCTCTAATACACTTTGAAATGTTCTCATGACAGTCATAAAATGACTTGACCCCGACCAAATAGCAATGAGGTAACTACCTGGTCAGCATTTTGTGATAGCGTTACTAAGGATTTTTATACTGACAGAAATATACAGCTGTAAAACAGTTTCTTGGCAGCAATATAATTGAGAAAATGTGGTATAAAGATGAACGCATGCAATTAAAATCAATTTGCGACAGTACATTTTCCCATATAACCCAGTAACATAAAGATTAATGGTGGCAGCCATATGAAACGACGCTTAATCAATATACCAGCGGTGACAACTATATAGTAGGAGGTTGCATTGTTGAAAGCAGCTGGTTACATGGCCCGCAGAACGAGGAGCATAGAAAAGGGACAATTTAATTAGTACGCTGTTCTGCCATATTTTTTGCATTCCTTGGTCCTAGAAAATGAAAATCAGATGTTTCCCACAACTCACATCTCCGGCATAGTGTAAATAAAATGTTGTGTGTATGGCTCTCCATAAAACGTAACCATAAATTAACATACACATTTAATCCAAACACAAAACATATCCCCGAAACCTCATCATTTCCCACTAAGTAGTCAAACAAGCAAACCAATCAAAGCGCCTGCGGCACAACTTCTGCAATAACTGCTTACTGTTACCAGAGACTTGTGCATTTCTGAAGAATAAATAAACTGGGTAAGGCGGGCAGTGATTGTTATATTTTATTGCTGGTGGTGTTTAATCCCTCTCAGCAAGAAACTCTGGAATGCTATGCTATAGTGAAAGTGCTCAGCTTTCTGGTGAAATATGGTTTAGAATATAAGGCATGATTAAAAGCTTTTTAATCGCAGTCCTAAAAACAAAGCAATGAATAAAAGAACCACAAATATCCTGGAATTCTCTATTCACAAACTGGACGCAGAAACAAAATCTCATTCGACTTCACAATGATTGTGTCTGAGTTATAAAACAGCTTTTCATTCATTTCAATGTACTTTTAGAAGCTTGAGGACAATGATCGATAGCGATGAGGTGTTTTATATTTTAGTGTAGCTTTCTGCGGTTATTGTTTGGGAAGCTCTAGAAGATTGTTAATATTGATTCATTTAGGACAAACATTTAAAAGTTGTAAGACAATTTCTTTAAAATAAGGAGGAGGGTTTCCCAATGTATATCTTTAATGTATATTTTTGATAGATGCCACAGTTTAGGCTGCATTCACACGTCTGCAAATTTTGCAGACCTATGGACAGTGAATGCCTGTCCTGGGTGGTTTTCCTACCCGGCATGATGTATCAACATTATGCCATCAGCAGGGAAAATATTTGAATCTCTGCGGCACTGTAATGATACAGCCACGCGGCTCTTTCATTACAGTGGGCGGGGAAACATCCCCCTTCCCTGTATCCATCCCCTCCTTGTATACCCCCCCTTCCCTGCATCCATTCCCTCCTTGGTTGAACTTGATGGACATGTGTGTTTCTTCAACCGTATTAACTATGTAACTATTAAACAATACAGGACAGACTGTACTATGTTGTTTCAGTTGTAGTAGTTGTCTGCAATGCATTTCCTCTACATATAGTGATCAGATAGTCATCCGTGTCCTTACTAGGATCTGCCTGTTTGTTTTTTACAGCACAAATCATGGCCCCGTGTGTCTGTGATTTTATTTTCATAAAAAAAAACAACACTTTAGTTTGGCAGCACAGTACAGTGAGGCGTAGTGGTGCTAGAACCACTACGCCTACCACCAGGGAACAATAGGCTCCTCCTCTTTGACACTATTCACATAAAAAATAAGGATTTTATTATGAACATAACACACGCACAGGCAACAAAGGTATTTTTTTAAACCTTTCGTGGATATCTATCAAGAGATGACACCAGCTTGGTATACAGAGGGTGACAGATTAAATTTAAGTAATGTTTACAAAATAGTATAGTATACTATAACAATAGCATTATTGTCAGTTTTGACAGCTGCATTTAAATGTCTAATTAGCAGGTGAGGCGATTGGACGGTGCCTGCTAATAGCCGGAGTCCCCGGCTGCTGATAGCAGCCGGGAACTGAACGGTTCAGAGCAGGGTTAAGGTGTGACCCTCTCTAAACTCCTCTAGCCAATGTACGGGTATGCCCTGGATTGTCAATGGGTGAAAGACACACCCAATAGGGCCATTTTTGACTTTGAACTAGAATAATTTTCCAACAGCCATTACTGCAATGACGGCCGTTGAAACATGCTAAACCACAGCTGTTGTATTGGTATTTAAACAGCCTGATATTATTTTATGCCTTCTCATTAGACTCTTCAGAGTGATATATAGTATCTTGCTGGATATTTAAATATTTAACAGTTTAAGATGTAACATTGTTGCCTGATAAAATGCAAAACAAAGTAATAAACTGATAAATCAGTGAATTTATTCATAATGTGTATGTAGAAAAATCTAACCCACTGATATGTCCCTATTTTGCACAGGGAACTTTATGGTTATGTTCCCACAACGTTTTTCCCTCTCCGTTTTTGAAAAGAAAAAATAACTAACGTCAACTGTTTGCAAAAGACGTCCAAAATTGTCATGATAATTATTTTGACGTCCGTGCAAACAATGTACGTTATTTAATACACTATATGCATTGGATGTTCGTTATTCCATTGGCTTCAATGCATTACACTGAAATCAATTAAATCGTGATAAAACAGATGTCTTTTTAAATAGAAAAAGCGGACACCTTTTCTGCTTTTTAAATGTAGTGTGAACATAGCCTATCTGTGCTATTAGGGGTTTAGTCCCTATACATTTTGGTGCACAGGGGACGGGATCACTGCCCCCAGTGCACTGATCCACCCACGACCAGCCCACCATTTCTAATATATATCAGCAGATTGGTCTGCCCCAGTGGATGATGCAGCTGGGGTGCGAATTGATACACTGGAAGCAGTAGTCTCGCCCCCAAATAGCACAAAAACGACACCAAGGATGAAGTTAAGAAACTGAAACTAGTACAATGAGTCAAAAGGAACATAACTCAGTAATAGATAACGTATACCTATGGTAGAGCCTCTATTAGTATTAGGCTATGTTCACATGTAGTATTTCTATCAGTCTTTTGGTCAGTCTTTTTTTCAACCAAAACCAGAAGTGGGTTGAAAACATAGAAAGTGCACATATATTTCAATTATATTTTTGCCCTGCCAGTTCCACTATTGACTTGCATATGTGTTTGTACATAAGGGGGAGCAGTATTTGACCATTATATAACTTGAATATGGAATTTTTCAGCTATGTTCCCACTTTGGGCAAACTTGTTATATAGACGGCTGCTAATAATAATGATAATCTTTATTAGCTGCGGTCTCTATTACCAGACAGATGCCTTCCACAGCTATTTTCCCCAACATAGCCAGCACCAGATTTTGGGTCTGCAAGCTTTCTTTCTAATTTTTGGTTATCCCTGAGCTGGAAGATAGAAGCTAGCTGCCATGATGCTTTCCATTTCCAGCTCCCTTTTATCTCTACCACACACCCTCAAAAGCAGCAGTAGTTTATTGTTATAACCCTCAGAAGGAGCACAGATCTAAGGGCAGCTGTAACCTGATACTTCAATGAACATGCCATCCCTCAAGATTAACATTAATAGTTTTGATGAGTGAAAAAGGGCCAAAAGAAACGTTATCTGATAAGTGGTGAATGATATTTTGAATTTAAAGTGTACCTGTCATTAAGATATCTTTCCCAATCATTCATGTCACTGGAAGTTTGGGTAGTCATGGATATGACCACGTCAGATCGGTTCTGCGCAAGAAATCTGGCCCAGCTGTCAAAGGCGTATGAATGCTGATCTGAGTAATAACCCAGCACCCCTTAATTTGTTGTAAATACTTTTAGGGTATGTTTACACAACATTTTTAGGTGAAAATACGGCAGTTTTAAAGGGGTTATCCAGCAAAAAAAAAAATTTCTTTAAAATCAAATGGTTTCAGAAAGTTAGACAGATTTGTAAATTACTTATATTCAAAAATCTCAATCATTCCAGTACTTATCAGCTGCTGTGTATTCTGCAGGAAGTGGTGTATTCTTTCCAGTCTGACACAGTGCTCTCTGCTGCCGCCTCTATGTGTAGGAGCAGTTTTCTATGGGGATATGCTACTGCTCTGGACAGTTTCTGACATAAACAGAGGTGGCAGCAGAGAGCACTTTGTCAGGATAGCTTAAAATAAGGCATCTCCCTGAAAATAAGTCATCCCCCGAACGTAAGACCCCTGCTGCCTGCTGCCTTCTACTATATAATATATAATAAATATTCATTTTCTTTCTTCAACAATAAATGTGAATTCAAAATAGAAAAATAAGACATGCCCTGAAAATAAGACATAGCACATCTTTGGGAGCAAGACACTGTTTTATTATCAGGGAAACATGGTATATGAAAAAATGTAAGCCACCTGTACTTACACACTTGAAAGATATACTGCAGTTTGGCAACCATGGCTAGATTACGCAACCACCCCATCCCTACTATCAATGTTCTATCTAGCTTCCTAGAAATGGAACCTTCTGTACTCATACACGAGCTGAACCCTCCCCCCCCTCACCACCACCACCACCACCACCACCAAGCGACTTGATTGCCCTTTTTGTTCACATCTTGTAGGCTGTTAAAGGAGCATGCGTGTTAGTGTTGTTTGTTTGTTTTTTGTTTTTTCTTTAGTTTTCAGTTTTTTTCCATTCCCGGCAGCACTATTTTGTTATAGGCTATGTTTACACAATGTTTTTTTCAGCTCTGTTTAAAATGACGTCCGTTACTTTGAGTCTAAAATAACGGACGTTTTTCAAAGCCTGGCGTCCCCTTAGAAGAACAATAGAACAATAGAAGAACTGTGTGTGAACAACTAATAAAAAACGTCCGCTATTTGCAAAAAACGTCCGAAAATAATGTTCATGTTCATTATTTTGACGTCCGCGGCAAAAACGTCTGTTTTTCAATGCATTGTGTGCATAGGACGTCCTTCTTCCCATTGACTTTAATGCAATTGCATTGAAGTCAGTTAAATTGCTGAAAAAACTGACATTTTTTTAAATAGCGAAATCGGATGTTTTTTCTCAATTTTTGACGTTGTGTGAACATAGCCTTACTCTGGTTTTTCATTTGTTTATTATATATTTTGTGTACTTCATCCCCTGTGTGGGGATATTTAGTATTGATGCTGTTTATTGTAGGCATTGAAACCTCTCTATGTACTAATAATATTTGTTTGTAAACTTCAAATAGAAAGAACTTCTAGAGCCAATAATGAAGCCTAGGGCAACTACTAATACTGCAGGATGAGAAGGACACCCATTGATATCATTTGATTTTAATGAGGTTTTTGTTGAAATACAAGCAAAAACATATTGTAGGAATTGTTCTAATGTAACATGATGATTAGGGGAGAATGAATCCCACTTGATCAGCTTCTGATCCTTCTCTCAAGTGAAATATCAAAATGAATTAAAAACAGGCCTAGTTTTGCATGAAAAAAAATTCTATTTTATGTACTATTCATATGCTGCCAAATGTGATCTGGTTGCCAGGAAAGGATCACAAAGCGTGTACGTAGATGTTAGCAGAGATTCTCAGAGCTAGTAGTAGTAAAACAAAGCAGTTACCATATGAAGAACATCTTTTTTTTTTATTCTAGGCTTTTAATAATGTTTTTATTTGTACATTGCCAACTGATTCCACAGCACTTTACATAGTTTGGTCCCTGTCCCTGACCTGTATGTTTTGGGGGTGGGAGGAAACCCACGCAAACATGGAGAGAACATTTGTAGGTGTTGCCCTTAATGGGATTTGAGCCCTGGACCACAGCATTGCAAAGCTATAGTGCTAACCACTGTGAGCCACTGTGCTAAACCATTCTTTATAGTGGACTGGCTCTTGGACTGAAGATCAACCCCATTTACCTGACTTACACTAAACTCAATTATAACCAACCTAAGGGCCTGTTCACATCATGTTTGGCTCTCTGTGCTGTACATGTAAGACCCACAAGCAGTGGGGCAGTATGCTGTGAGTACATGAGATTCGCTTGGGTCATACCAAGTAAATATCTGCTGGATTGCAGCCTTTAAATACTTCACTGACTTGATACATTGGTGTCCAGTGGTAAATCAGCATCTCCACAATGCGATCTTAGGGTCCCAATCGGTTACTATGGCAGCCAGAGTCTTTTTACTAGGCCTCTGTACCAGCCATAGCGACTAGGTCTGTCTAAGGCAGACTGTATTTGCATTGCACCAAAACCCATATAAAAATTTAAACCATCCCCCTTTTCCTTTTTTTCAAATAAAAAATAAACAAAAATAAATATGAGCATATTTGGTATCATCATGTTTGAATCCATTTTTGTTTTCTTTTTAAAATGTACATAATAATTGTACCCTAGGCAGGATGTACTAGGAAATCTTAGAGTATCCTAGGATGAATAACAAAGTCTGAAAAAAAGGTCAATAGAAAATGTTTAAAAATATAAAAGACCTCCCAATAAAAATTTCCCCAAGTAAAATTTAAATAAATAGTATTTTGGAAATGTTGGACCTATTTAATATATTGTGTTGTTCATCCTGCACAGTAAATGCTGTAAAAAAAAATAGCAATTTTTGTGGTCACCTCACATGCTAAAAAATATAGAATAAAAAATGTTTGAAAAGTTCCACCAATAAAACAAAGGTATAGGGGTTAGAATATGACAATGTAAAGCTTTTGTTTTGTTTTTGTTTTGTTTTTTTTCCCCATCAGTATATCATTGTTATAAACAGAGCCACAGAATAAAATTTAAAGGCTTGTCCAGTATTATACATAGCAGTTTTTCCCCCCAAAAGCAGTTCCACATCTGTCCTCAGGTTATATGTGGTATTACAACTTGTCTCCTTTCATTTCAAAGGACCTGAGCTACAACACCACACACAAACTGAGGACAATTGTGGCACTGTTTCCTGAATGGTGTGTGGGGGTTCTTATCCTCTTTTAGGCTATGTTCACACTCAGTATTTTTGCTCAGTATTTTAGTCAGTATTTTACAACCCAAACCAGAAAGGCTATGCTCACACATTGTTGAAATTGAGTGGATGACTGCCATTTAATGGCAAATAGAGGCCATTATTTCAAAACAGTCTGTTATTTACCATTAAATAGCAGACACCACTTAATTTCAACAGTGTGTGAATATAGCCTTTCTGTGTTTTCAATCCACTCCTGGTTTTGGTTGCAAAATACTGACCAAACTACTGAGCAAAAATACTGTGTGAGAACAGAGCCTTACATATCGTTTTAATGCACGAAATAAAAAAAACAATACCCCAGAAAAATTAAGCAATCTAAGACTATGTTCACACCTAGTATTTTGGTCAGTATTTCTGTCAGTATTTTGGTTAGTATATGTTGCCAAAATCAGAACTGGAACTGACAGAGAAAAACTATAATGGGAAGATTTACACAGCTTAGCTATGTTTCCACTATGTTTCATTTTTCAGATGTCTTTACTTAATTACGGCCACAAATAATGAACATGGGCATTATTTGTGGCCATCATTATAAATACACGGATGGTATTTCCTGTTTTCTTGTTAAAAAAAAAAATACCTATTTTAATACTGTGTGTTAACATAGCCAACAAATGTGTATTTTTTTTCTCACAGTACATTTTATAATAAAATAAAGAGTGCCATTAAAGAGTGACGGACAAGTATTCTGTGTAGTTTGTGTTCTTAAAAGAAACTAAAAAGTAGTACTCCTCACTAAGTTAAAAAAGAAAAAAAAAGTTAACGCATGGTTTCAGGTAGCAAAAAGAAAAAAAAAAAAGCCTTATTTTCAGTACAGTGTACAACATTAAATTCACGGCAGAATTGGGGACTTAACAGGTTACAAAGACCTTCTGTGCTTACTTAATGCAAGCGTTCCTCTTTGGAATTTGATCCCAAAGGATTCTAGGGTGAAATTGCTTCTGTGACTGTTATTTCTAACTCATTCCTTCCCAGGTCAAAGCTGTGTGTCGCCACTGAAATGGCTTGCAGTTATCTACAGGTCAGCATAAAATACTTGACAAGTCATTTCTTAAATTATTATTATTACTCCATGAATTTTGCACCATCTTAATATTTTACCAGAGGACTTAATCTGCTAAATTTCAGGACATTTTGTTTCCAAATGCGTTTCTTAAAGAGTTGGTGCCTTTAAATAGAGTCAGGCAAACTTCCTAGCTTATGACAGGCTAAAACATTAAACCTAAAAATGTATCTCTCAAAGACCTGGAATTCCAGTCCCCGCAGCCCTGAGCTTTCAGTGCCCTGTGTGACCCCACACTAGTACAGCCAATATCAACATCTGGCAATACCTGGCAGTCATGAGAATGCATTCTTAAATGTTAACGCCCCTCCCCACCCTGAGTTCATTATCATCATGTGCTTTAAATATGTTTTTACTACATGATTCTTTCAGATTTTTTTCACCATATTCAGTGAATGGAGGGACCATGGTAAAGGTAAAAATGCAGCTGTGTTACATTTAAAAATGTTTAAAAAAATAATATACATTTTTTCAGTAATGCTAAACATTTCCCCTCAGTTTTCACATGATTTTTTTTCTTGCCAGATAAAATAAAAAGTTTTTGCATATGTGTCTCTTCTTACTTTTACTCTCACAAGATACTATTGAAGATAAACTAATGACTTAATGGGTACTGATCAAGTCAGAACTGTAAACCTATATTCATACAAAGGCTATGTTTCCACAATGTAAAATAAGGTTAAATAATAAGTATTATTGATCATGATTATTAACCTCTTCCAAACCACGGACGTAACTGTACATCCCTTTTTGCAGCACCTTGCTGCTCAGGGACGTACAGTTAAACCGCACAGAGACCCCAGAAAATTTAAAATGAGAAAAATACTCATTGGCAACATTGCCAAACATTGTCATTTTTCACAAAAAAAAATTTGTATGGATATCGGCCAAAATTTACCTCTAACCTAAAGTACAATATATCACGAGAAAACAATCTCAGAATTACATAGCTAAGTTATAGCATCACAGAGCTGTAAAACCATAAAGTGAAACAGGTCAGAATTAAAACATGAAAAAAATATGGCCATATTTTAAAAAAGCAGGGAGTAAATAATGAGCAGGTTCATTATTCAAAATATATATTAAAATCAATAACAGTTGCTATTGTTTACGGTGTGCGACCGCTTCCTGGTCTTCAGATGTGACCTCACAGGCCTGCTCGGCCTCTCAGTGGCAGAGGCAGGACACTAATACAGTCACAGAATGGCTAAGCCGACCTGCGATGTCACGTCTCAAAACCAGGAGGTGGACCCACACCAGAGGAGCAGAGCAGCACTGGATCAAGGAATCTAAGCGAATGTAATTGTTTTCACCCACCCCCTCCACGGGCTGTGCCGTAAAAGGGGTCCCTGCCCAAATACCCTTTTAAGATAAACTTGATGCTAGTTTGTTGAACAAAAGAACGAATAGTTGGCGTTTCATCTGATGGACAAACCTACTAAGTAGTATTGAAGATTCTCCGACCTTCCAGGATAGCAAGCAGTACCATTGTTACCTAGATCGTGCAAGGGCAAAGGCAAAAATGCCTAATGTAAATGTTACCAAGTGTGTCACCATGCAGGACATGCAATGTGCCACTGCCAATGACAGGATCCAATCCTCTTAAATAAGGGAAAATCTCTCCAATAGTTACTTTCATAGGAAAGGATCTCATCTGGTCATCTGCAATAAATATGTGATATATATATATATATATATATATATATGTCCATGAACTCTATTCTAACTTCTTGGATGAGCTAAAGAAGGATAGCCATCTAAAATAACTACATCTGTAATGAAAGGCAAATAGATTAAAACCACAGTCTGGATGTCACAAAATAAATGGCATCAATGTTTTCCTAATAGAGCAATGATTAACAGCTCAGTAAAAGATGCTTTAAAATCATTTTTGCATATTTTAACTTGCAAATGTCTGCCAGCTATTAGTTGGTTGTTTGTTTTCCTAATTGTAAACATCACAAATCACTTTATTACAAATGTTACCATTTTTATAGCTGCATTGCTGGAGTATGACACTTAATTGGATACATTTTGTTTTACAGCTAGTCATATTTCATGTTCCCTAGTTTGCAAACAAATGGGCAGCGCAAAGATAAAAGCTACAATTCTAAGTCTGGCATAAAAGCCAAGGACAAAATTATGCTTTCCTGAATGTACTTGCAGAATTCATGGGGGTCCACATACATGGCAGCATACAGCACATTAAATAGAAGTTCTTTTTCCCCTGTT
The DNA here is from genome assembly GCF_027789765.1 of Dendropsophus ebraccatus. Taxonomy (NCBI): domain Eukaryota; kingdom Metazoa; phylum Chordata; class Amphibia; order Anura; family Hylidae; genus Dendropsophus; species Dendropsophus ebraccatus. Next base: position 78,827,655 of record NC_091456.1, on the reverse strand, counting down.
CATATTGGGGTATAAATGTAACCTCAAATTCCTGCTATAGCACAATATGGTACAGTACTTGCTGATCAGTTAAAGTCCAAATACAGAGACTAGTGATGAGCAAATTTACAGTAGGAACGAAGTGAAATGCTTTGTTCCTACCAGCATTCTTCTCATCAGTCTGCGGGGCTTTGAAGTCTGCTCTGCTTCCTGCCGGTCCTCGCCATGTGCTGGAAAAGAATGGATCCAGTCCTGGAAACCTTCTCCCACTAACAGGGGCCCTCACAATGAGGTATCCTTAAAATGGTGTTGCAAACTAGGGGTATCAGTCAGTCAAGCTAAGGACGGGGAAGACACAGACAGTGGACCCTGCACTTGTCCCCGCCCACTGTTCCTGCTCACTTGCCACAATCAGCCCTATTCGGCTGCTGACAACCTGGCGGCGATCCCTGACTTAAGTACATAGAACACTAAACACAGAAAAGACAAATAAGCACAATAAGAATAGGCAGAAAGCCAAGGTCAAAAGCAGAGGAAAGTCAAGGTATGGGTGCGGAGATCAGATAAGCCAGAGAATGAGCAAAGGGAAATCACAGGGAACGCAGAGTTTGCTAGATGAACTTGACTTAAAGGGAATCAATCAGCACGTTTATGCTGATTGGGCTCCCAGAACAGATGCACACACCTGAAGCCAGGTCCCCAATGGTGTTGAGGGTTCCGGACTTTATAGTCTTCATGTTTGGTAAAATATTTTTTTTAATCCCGTGCACGAGACACGGGGAGAGCTGTGAACTAGTCATCTGGGCTATGACCAGTCACAGCTCTTTTGCTACTAATTTAATGGACTTTCAAATAAGGACCACGCCCAAAAGGTTATGACTTTGGCAATGACTAAGGGACCTTGTGCTGAAACGCATCACCGTGTTTTTTAATGTTGTTTCTATGGATTTTAAGAGGAATTTTTGAATAAAGACTATTTACTTTTACTGGAGCTGTGGACATCTACTCTTTGTACACCCAAAAGGACCTGAACTAGAATAATGAACCAACGGCCATCATTGTAATAGCAGCTGCTAGAGTATGTTAAACAATGGACCTTGTTTGATACTCAAAACAACAGACGTCATTTTCAGTATTTTACTATGAAATAACGTCCAAGAAAAAACATAGTGGGAATATAGCCATTGAGGATTTATATATGTATATATTTTTTTTATTATTATTATTATTATTTTACTTTTTACATTTTTTTTAGTATAACATAAACCTCTGCACTGCAAACCTCTATGCAAAGTATGTGGTGATGAGTAGTGTTTGATGACATCAAATTGTCAGTCCATTTGTGCCCATTTTAATAGACCCATACCATCCCATACCGTCAATGTGGCCCCCATGGGGATAAGTGAGGATGTCATGCAACCTCACTCAACCCCCTGTAGGCCACATTCTTTGGTCTGGCACACAAAGGGTTAAGTGTGGATGCCATGCATCCTTACTTAACTCCTTGTGTGGAACACTGTAAGCAGCACCTGCAAAGATGCTTCATACTGTAAGGTGATAGGTTTCCTTTAAAACCAATTGTGATTTATCAAATTTATTAATATTATTATAATTTTTTTGCAGGCTTTTCTTTATGGGTCTATGGCATTTTTATTTTATCAAAAGGCAGAATGCTCTGGGTGCTGCGTTTTTCTTCAGAAGTTTCCCCATAGACTTCTCTATTAGACTATGTTCACACACTGTAAAATAAAAGCAAAATAGTGCTATGATCACACATCATATTTTTCTTGCCATTTTGCTGCAGTTTTTTTTTTTTAACTGCCATCATTTATGGAAATACAGCCATAATTTGCATAAAATCGCTGCATTCTAGGCCAAAATGATGGCCTTCCAAAAAAAAAAAAACACCCCTCGGACAAGAAAAGACTCCATGTGAACATGGTCCCAGAGAGTAAAACAGTTATAAAACACATTTATATTTTTAACTTGCAATATGCTACATTACAGTTTATGGAAAATTGTCACTCTCAGCACACACTGTAAAAAAAGTTATACTGTATATTTTTTACTGTATGTGCACAGACAGCTTAATGTAGCACGCTATTAGCTTCAAAATACAAGCATATTTAATACTTTTTTTTGTCGTTTCTTTTTTGCTTTTATTTCACAGTGTGCACAAAGCCATAAAATTGTTTAAATTAAAAAAAAAAAAAAACCATCCAAAAAACAGATGAACATCATGGCAATTTATACAAGGGGAAAAAAAGCCACCATAGAATATGCAGAGGGTCACAGTGTATGAGAAAACTAGAAATATATTACTATGATTTCTCAGCTATACTTCCTTAAGAAATGAAAAATAAAAGAAAAAACTCTGGACCCAGGAGCTGTTAGAGTGCAAATATATTAGCTACGACTTCAGCAAGTGCCTGTCATGTTGAATAGCATGTGAAAGAGAGATAGTAATTATTGCCGAGAACCCATTAGAGGGCTCCTTAGTAAAACAAGCTGCCGGAGCAAACTAATGGACTAACAGGCCGCGGACAACGCTCTCCCTGTTCCATTTAGCTGCATGTCACTCCTATCAAGGCATCTGACACTTGCAAGGCAGGCACGTTGTCTACAATTAGTATCGTCTGTTCATCCCCGCACTTATTTCTGCTGGGACTCTGCTCAGATCCGTAGTTGTTCTTAGAACTAAAACAAGATATTTGACACAACTGTGCAAAATAGTGCATTTCGTTGTCTAGTGTTATGGCACCGGAGAAGGGGGGCAGTGTTTGTTTACAAATGATGGTCTATATACATAGGATATATCTATAGAGCTCTATGTCCCAATTCTCAGCATCTCCAGACTCAAATAGAAATCCTTTGAATAAAAAATATCTAAGGAAAGAAAGGGATTGTTTATTTAGACATATAGATTTGTAGGGTTTTGGATGTAGTAAGGACTTGACTAAGACAGGTTTCACATGTTAGTATTTGGCTCAGTATTTTGCATCAGTATTTGTAAGACAAAACCAGGAGAGGAACCTGCAGAGAAAAAAAAACGTAATGCAAAGATTTGTACTTTTTCTGTGTTTTGGTCCCACTCCTGTTTTTTTCCCCTCATACAAAACTGATTCAAAATACTGAGCCAAATAGTGCAGTTGATAGCCTCCCCCACAGTGGGAATATTGATCCCTTTTCATATGAACAACGGAGAATCAGAATACAAGAGGTTTACAATGTTGAGAATGAAGAGGAAAACAATGACATGCAAACTTTATTTAGAAAATTAGAAAAGTTGTCTACTGCTGAGATACGCACCTGGTGGGATGCTAACTCCCTAAAACAATATTTGGAAAAGAGCATGATTCCGAGAGGGCTTAGAATTTACAAAAAACCCACTTTCATATTTGATGAGATTTTTTTGAATAGATGGGAGGAAGCAATGACGGAATGCTCCAACAAAATAATCAACCTTATTGTAGAGTATGAGGGTAAAAGACTAATTAACCTAAAAGCAGAATTAGATGAAGTGCAGAAAGATCTTTCCCCTTTCACAGCCCTACAAGGTTATGAGGATCTCAACAAGAGAATGCGAGAGTCTTTAAAGAGACTCGAGGATTCTATTGTTGCCCTCAAAAAAACCAAGTTTTCCAGAGACCAGGATGATTACAAACATAACAAAGTATATAGCTGGAGAGAGATGGGTAACTCCAATACCCCCAGGTCAATCATGAGGAACAAAAAAAGATCATCGCACAATAAACGTAGGAGAGATCAACAAAAAGTAACTTTTTCCACGACTGAAGCTGAGTCCTCGGACTCTGACTTCAGATCCCCGGCTAGAGTCGAGAATAGGACGAGAGGAAACCAGTCCACCTCTCAGGGACCTCCTAATCAACCACAACCGACAAAAAACGCACAAGGCGGGCGGGACGTAAACACAGACGTCAGAAAGAGAGGACGCCCACCCAAAGCCAAGTAATTAATTTGTCCTGTGCAAATACCTCTCCTACTATTTCCTAACCCATTCCATCCTCACTTGTTAGTTTCAACACAACATCATGTAATACAGATAATGTTGTAAATCTATCCTCACATGTGTTATCTTTTGAGCAACTTGATATTTTGTCTAAAGGATTAAATTTTGTTCCTACCAAACATTTTAATGTTTTTGAAACCTTACTAGATGTCAATCGCATGATCAGGACCTTGGTGGTCAAAAAACATTTTGGTGTACTAGAAGTTGGGTGTGATATAAACAGGAGCACCACAACTGATTCAGTTGTATCTAATGAATTCGTGGATCTTAATTTTACCGAACAATGCACACTTCTTTCCTTAACGAATTTACATTTAGAAACTACTAAAGTGGATAAATCCATTAGTTCGGTAAAGGTTAACATCAAGAATCCTAATTTTTATCCTGTAGAAGCCAGATCTAAATGTGTAGATGTCTTTCAGAACATTATAGAGAGAGAGCTCGTCAAACTACATGAGGCCACAAAAACTGATCATAAAGGTTTCAATCTCACTAGCAAACAAAATGGTGCCATTAAACAGCTCATGGAATGTAAGGATCTGGTTATCAAGAATGCAGACAAGGGGGGTAAAGTGGTCGTCATGGACAGCACTTTGTACAAAGAATGTGTGCTTGCTGTCCTTGGCGACCGAGATACCTATAGAGTCCTCAATATTGACCCCACCAAAGAATGCAGCAAAGCACTTACTTCCCTGGTCAATCATGGTGTCAACGAGGGCTTCTTTTCAGACAAAGAGGCCAAGTTTCTGATACCAAATAATCCCATTATACCCATTTTTCATGGACTTCCTAAAGTCCATAAGGGAGTGTCACCCCCCCCCCCCCCCCGCTTAGGCCTATCATTGCAGGAATTGGCTCCTTAAATGAGAACCTATGTACATGGGTCGACTCTCTCCTACAACCTTTAGTAGTCAGAGTTCCGGGATACATACGCAATAGCAAAGAGGTCCTCCGTGTTTTTGACACATTTGAATGGCATGGCAATTATACTTGGCTAACGTGTGATGTCACGGCCCTGTATTCTTCGATACCGCACAACATTGCCCTAACAGCAGTGGCACACCATCTGTACAAATACAGTCCATATACGGCAGACCTCTGTGAGTTCATTCTGGAAGTAATTGAATATTTACTTTCCCATAACTTTTTTTCCTTTGATGATATCTTTTACCTACAGCTTGTAGGCGCACCGATGGGTGCTAAATTTTCACCTTCTCTAGCAAATCTGGTAATGGCTTGGTGGGAGGAAGAGTTTGTTTATTCTGATCAGAATCTGTTTGGAGCCGACATTGGGTGGTATGGGCGATACATCGACGACATACTCATTGTGTGGTCGGGCGATGTGTCGTCCATACCATCATTTGTTGCGATGCTCAATCAAAATGAGTTTAATTTACGTTTCACACACGCAACCTCACACAAAAGAATATCATTTTTAGATATCGAACTTACAGGCGATCCTATAACTGGCAAAGTAAACACCGCTATGTATAGGAAACCAACGGCAGGCAATACGGTTTTGCATGCTACTAGCCAACACCCCCGGCACACGATACAATCCATACCAGTAGGTGAATACATTAGATCAATCAGAGCATGCTCTACTCCAGAAGCTACACAACGCCAACTTGACAACACTGAACAGAGACTGAGGGACAGAGGTTACTCGCCACTCACTCTTAATAGAGCCAGAGGCATAGCAATGAACAAATCCAGAGATGATCTACTCAAAGATAGCAAAAGAAGCCATAACAACAGATTCAGTAAAGGAGTTTATTTCTGCACCCCCTATAGCAAGGAATTTACTAAGGTTAAAAACATCGTCCAGAAACATCTGGGCATTTTACGGCAAGATGAGGGCCTAGCAAGGGTCTTAGACGAAGGTTGCCATTTTGTCTCACGTAGAGGACCTTCGCTTGGTAGTTTACTCTCTCCGAGTTTATTCACAAGCACCAAGCATACTAAAAATCTTAGACCCAGCAAAAAGGTAGGCTTCACTCCATGTGGCAAACCACGGTGTGGTATGTGTAAATATACGGGAGTACACAAAACCTTTCACTCCAGTGACATGACCAAATCCTTCAATATTAACCATCACTTAAACTGTGAGTCGGATCATATTATTTACGTCATTCAGTGCACAGAATGCAACCTACAGTATGTAGGTTGCTCGATTACAAAACTTAAGGTCAGAATCGCAGAACATGTACAAAGTATCAAAAGTGCGGGTTTACAACTTTCTGGAGCTGCCAGGCATTTCTGTACCACTCATAATGGTAGCTTAAATTTTTTCAGTTGCTTTGCTATTGACAGAGTTCTGGAGCCCAAAAGAGGTGGCGATTGGAGAAGAGGGGTATTAAAAAGGGAGGCTGAATGGATTTTTAGACTAGGGACACGATCACCTTTTGGTCTCAACATCAGAAGTGATCTAATGTTTCTTTATTAATTTTCCATCCATTCCTTACCCATCTAATAATGTAGGGCGCTTTAATACACTGTTTGCGTTTTTTGACATGTGATATGCCCACTTTATTTATTTATTCATTCATTTATTCATTCATATAAGTCCATTCATTTACTTGCAGATTCTTCTTCTCCCCCCGGATTTTGATTCAGAACTCGGTTTCATTTCAGAACTCGGTTTATACTGCAGGCCTATATCCGCCAGCAATGCGTTCCAAGCTGGAACGCATCGCATTACATGGACTTAGTGTATAGTCCATTCATCTAGATCTCTGTCCTTGAGTGACACGCATGCTGCGTTTCACCTACCGGATGTGACGCACTACTGTTGATCCCCTCCAGATGCGTCCGCTGGTGACACGCATTATGCGTTCCATTAACCGGAAGTGACGCTTGTCGTTACTTCCGGTCCTGCCGTGTATTTACTAGGACTCATACCGATTTGCCACACACGCTGCAGCGTCTTGCAGCGCTATCTGTGCTTCCCCTGTTGTCCGGACCCTACGGGTGAGTGGCACCATATATATTTTCCTTTACACAAGTGGTCTTATGTAGAGTCTTTACTCCTCATATGTATTGTGTTATCATAGATGAACTTATGTCTGTATTGCATTTGTCTATTACAGAGACCTCTTGTCTCTTGGAGAATTTCCTACTATGGGAGTGATTATCTTCCTCTCCCTGTGATTATACAGACAAAAGGTACTATTCTATACAAGCAGCATATGGGGGTCTGCCTTACAATATGTGCCAATCTCTCCCCATACTACATATATACGGCTGTTTTTGTTTTTGTTTTTGTTTTCATACACATATAGCCATTGAGCCCATATTACACTTAGCATTTTGGTTACGATGTGAGTGTTTCATACATAGCCTAACATATGTGTTCCACTTATCATGGCTCAAGCATGTGGCTCACATACACAGTAGCATGTCTCTGATACTAATTCCTTTATTACTAATTTTATGTTTCATACATAGTTGCTTTGCATACACACATATATGGAGCCTAGGCTATACCTCATAAGTTGGTTGAGACGTGATTGTTTTCCATGTAGACAGGACATACTATGGCTCAAGCATGTGACTTGCATACTCAGCAGCACTTTTCTGTGACTAAGCCTATTGTTATTAATCTCCTGTTATGTATAGTTTTTAACCACCCTGTATGTACATACACTAATACCATGTTTGTCTTGTAACATTACTGTTTAGATGCCATGATTAAGGACCAGGTTAGGTCCGAAACGCGTCGGCTACTGTTTTAATGAATTTGGAAATAAAAAGAAATAATTTTTAACGTGAGCTGAAGGAATCTGGCTTGTTCTTCTTTACTACTTTTTCTGTGTTTTGGTCCCACTCCTGTTTTTTTCCCCTCATACAAAACTGATTCAAAATACTGAGCCAAATAGTGCAGTATGAAAGCAGCCTACCTATGTGTTTTTCCATCAGTTCTGCTATCTGTACTACATTAATCTTATAATAAAATTTTATATTAGGACATGGTTAGAGATGAGCGAACCTCAAACATGCTGGAGTCCATCCGAACCCGAACGATCGGCATTTGATTAGCTGGGGCTGCTTAAGTTAGATAAAGCTCTAAGGTTGTCTGGAAAACATGGATACAGCCAATGACTATATCCATGTTTTCCACATAGTCTTAGGGCTTTATCCAACTTCAGCAGCCACCGCTAATCAAATGCCGAAAGTTGGGGTTCGGATGGACTTGAGCATGCTCGAGGTTCGCTCATCTCTAGTAATGGTAGAAAAAAAAAATCTGGTAACCTGCATCTTGCATTTCAGCAACTTTTAGCCCACTGTGCAATACTTGTAATTACTTCAGAGACAAGCCATCACAGCACGGCCTGCCTGCTCAGCCAATCACTTGCTGCAGTGCTGTCATTCAGTCATTCATTGGCTAAGCAGACAGGTTCTTCTAAGATGGTTTATCCCTAAAGATACAAGTGGTGACCAGAAGGAGACTATAATTCCCTGTAATGCAAACTGCAGGGAAATCGGGTAGGAAAGTATGACACTCAGCATTTCAGTCATGCAACCCACATATTCCCTTCTACCACTACAGTAAGTACACAGGAGGCAGGCACTTAAAGTATAATACCCAGAGCCAGGGCATGACTGGTGCTAAAAAGCCTCACTAGCCCACAAATATACGCTATACCAAATCTCACTAGCCCACACACGCTATACCATGCAAAATAGAAGTGTATATTATGTGCAATGAATTTTGCCAATTAACAAAAAAGAAGAAAGAAAATAAAATAAAACTGAAACTTAAAACAACTATTCAAACAGGTACATCAGTAGCGGATTATAATGTAGGCAGTTCAGACGGCTGCCTGGGGCCAGGGGTTCCTGGAGGGCCCACAACTATCATACTGTAAGTGGCCACATCTAATATCACTGCAGCTGCACATTGCTCGGGGGCCCAACGGTGGGCCCCCAAGTGATGCGCTATGGGGGATACTATATGTGGGGGGGGGGGATATTAGGGGAGATTACTACAATGGGAGGCACTATCTACTGGGGGGGTAGTAGGGGAGATGGCTACTATAGAGGACACTATCTACTGATGTGGGAAACACTAGGGTAGATGCCTCTACTGCAGGGAGGGCTAGATAACAGGGGGATTACCTACAGTGGGATACCTATAACTTTGGGCGATACTGCATACTAGGAGCGTGCTAACTACCAAGGGGCGGGGAGTTACCTACAGGGGGATGACTGACAGGAGGAAAGGTGTTAGTGCTAACTAACAGGGGAATGCCTACATGGGGAATACTACATACTGAAGGGGAGTTACTTATAGCAAGTTAGGGAGAATACTTGGGGGGGGGGTAATACCTACTGAGGCCTACCTATACAGAGAGGCATAACTATAATACAGATGCAAAGAGAGAGACCTAGCTACTGTATGGGGGCAATAAAGATGTGAAAGATGATGGTGCATCAGTGAGGAGCCTAAAATGTTTGTCTGGCAGATTCTACAGGGACAACTTGTGGCTGGGAGAAGTTCTGGTCTAGGCAGATGAGAGAAGAAACCCCTTGGAATTCACTCAGAAAAGTAATAACTTACATGGTCTGCAGAGCCTTTGTAAAGCTGAATCTACAGTGGATCTTATTTAGTAGTGGTGGTGGTATTAGTCAGTATGTGGTGGCATTATTAATTATGTGGTGGTAATATTTGTCCCTTCTGGTGCAATACCTTTAAAACATAACATCTGTCTCCTCAAAAAAAAAAAAAACACACATGCACACACACTCACCTTTTTAAAGTTGTGCAAGCACATAGGCACAACTTCATAGTGGGCTTTGTATACTATTGAAAAGTGCATTGACCATGACTCTGTTATGTTTGAAAAAGGCTTTGTAGCATGTCCGAGCCTAAACGCATTGCTATTATTACCATTTCTTTCTTTACTAGATCTGCTTGAGCTCCAATGTGGTTAGTTGTCGCTGCAGTGCGGGAATGTTTTTGTGTACACACCATTTTTTCACCTGTGCTTGCCAACCCTAGAGGTTGTCACTTGTAAACTGGAACTATTTGTATTATTGGTACGGGTTTGGTCACTAACAGTATGGTAGTAATATTAGTGGTTATTGTGTGGCGGTAATAGGTGCCTCTTGTATACTGATATTATTGGTAATATCGGTCTCAGTATACAGGATTTGGTCGGTAACAGTGTGACATTAATATGTATGGTGATAATATTTGCTCTTTATATAATGGTGTTATTTGATATCTGTATTACTGTACTGTATTATTGTATCACAATTGTATCATGCATGAAAAATTGTCTTATCTAGGTGCATATCCTCCAGTAGTGGAGGGGGGAGAGGGATCTATCAAAAGTTTGCTATGGGGCCCACCCATTTCTAGTTACACCTCTGCTGCAGAGTAATATCACATTGCAGACTATGAGAGAATCCAGTACTGAATCTGGGCGGTGCAGTGTCACTGTGCAATGTGTTGAGGTGCCGGTCTGCACACAGCATGAGGTCCCCTATCCTGCTGCTCACACATGGTGCTTTTTTGCTGGACAGCTGTAATTAAACATATGGAGGACAGCTCACTGGCCAGAGTGCTGTGTGTTGAGAGCTCCTCTCAGTTATCAAGCTCTAGTGGTCTAGAACTGTCACAGCTGAGAGGAGGGGCCAGGGAACCAATGGCACTGTTTCTGGAAGAAAGCGGCTAGTTTTCTAATGCCGGATAACCATTTAAAACTGCTCTCACGATCTTTCATATAGGGTTGACAGAAGTTTTGAGGGCTTTTATAATATTAACATAAATAGGGGGACATTTATCAAGAGTCCTGCCCCCTTTTCCCCGGCTGGATTTACTAAGACCTGCTCTGAAGACCGGTTTATGCCTGTTTCCTGCTGTAGACCTTAATAAATCAAGAGCGGGAGGATGCTACACCTTCTCCTCACATTGTCACGCCCTTCCTGCCCACACGTCAAGCCAGGGGCAAGTGGGGAATATGGCTGATGTACACTATGGAAAAGGGGCAAATCTGTGATTCATGGTAAATCTTCCGCCCCACCCTCATATTTAAAAAAAACAAACAAAAAAAACACCTATTTTTTCTACCTCTTGGAAACTATATTTTTAGTGGGCGGAGTGCAATGTAAATGAGCATGACCATATTGGTCCATAAGATTTGCTATAATTGAAACCATTGAACTGACATAAATTGCATTGGCAATCTACACAAGCTCAGAGTTGGTGTAGATTTCATTGTGCGGCACATACCTACCATTGCACAGTGTCAGATTTATTAAGAGGCCGCAGCTCTTAATAAATCTGCTAAAACGAATGGCAGTGGGGAGTTTACTTAAGACTGGTGTGTGAAAAATTTCTCCTATTGATTTTTTTTTAAAATGTGTCAACTAAAAGAATAAGCATTTCTGATAACAAAACTGAAGGCATATTACCTATAAGGCCCAAATAAACAGAACAACAAAAATTAAGTGAATAATGAGGTGTGCATTTTACTATGTCCTGAACAGGGCACTATAACATTGTGCTCTCATTAGCTGTGTAGTAATGATTGCCCTGATAATAAATACCTATTCATCTATGGTTTTTATAGGACCAGAGATGGTAAATTATGCTACAGAATGAATTTGATGGACATGACATTTTTCAACCTCATCTACTCTGTAAGTATATAACCCTAACAGTAATGGATACAGTTCCCAACTGACTAGCAACACTTTTTAGCATAATGCACAAGTGAGATCTGTACGTGACGCACAGATAATAAACCTGTCTGGGAGGCATACACTCATTGGTTTGGTCCCATTGCCAGAAGCACACGTTGCAGCTTGTTAGAGACGGGATGTGATAATGGGAGGAAAAAAATACAATATCCTAGAAGTCAGTCATTCTTTTATGCTGCCAGCTCCTTTTGATTTTGCTAAAGGCACCTAGAATCACAGAACATATAAGATACATGAAAAATAATAAAATACGTTTCAGAAGTATATTTTAAAGCATTCTTACATTAGCATTTGTTTTTTTCTTTAGATTGAGTTGTAGCTGCCATAATTCTAGTACATGTGCTCCAGTTGAAGTGGTTATCAGGCTTGGAAAAACATGGAGGCTTCCAGAAACAGCACCACTGTTGCCCTCAGTTTAAGTGTGGTTTTCCAGCTTAGCCCCATTGAAGTGAATACCATACATGACCTGAGGACAGGTGTTTTTGCAAGAAAATAGCTGTGTTTTTACTAATCCTGCATAATAACCCTTTATAGCTCCTAATGCAGAAGATAGTGAATCTGTCAGCTACATTTTATGTTTCAAACTGATGACACTGTTAGAAGAAGGAGACCCATGGTACCTTTCATATATTCATCTATGCTTCCTACTTTATTGTCAGTTAGTTGACAAAAAATGTATACCTGATCCAGGTGACGTCAGGAAGACCCAACAGCGTCCCTGGTAACCAGCGGTGCAACAGGCTCATGTCACTGGCCGGGAGATACAGGACTCAGGAGCTGCATTTCTGTGGGGTTGACTAGCAGGTGTTCCTACCAGTCGTCCCCAGGCTCAACATGTGTATATAATTGGGATTCAGGAGGCTGGTCCAATTAGGTGCTCGACTGGGCTCCTGACCTACTATAAGTTATCCCCAGTGTGAGCAGCAGACACTGGCTATTGAGTAATGCTCTGTCTGCTAGTTCCTGTTCCCTGCTGTTTTTCTGTCTCCTGTGACCTTTGGCTTTTGTTCCCTGACTTCCCTGACCTTTCCACCTGACTACCCCTTACAATTCAGATTTTGTACCTTTGCTGCCCACCATTGCCGACTCAGGTTCAACCTAGGGAAACCCTACTGCGTTAATCCAGGGGAAGGCTAAAACCCCCATGAGGCAGACAACAATCGCCCCACCACAGGGAGAAAACTCCCTCCCGACTCCAGTGGTAACCAGAATAATCCCTGGATCAACGTATCACCGGAAATCTAATGCCCATAACTTTTAATGTTATATTTTTTTTCAAGAAAAGCATCTAGGTCTCCCTTAAACTTATTTAATGAATCGGCTATGACAACATCATGTGGCAGAGAGTTCTACAGTCTTACCGCTCGTACAGTAAAGAACCTGCGTCAATGCTGTTGGTGAAATCTTCTTTCCTTTAGACGTAGAGGATGCCCCCTTGTCATGGTTACAGACCTAGGAGTAAAAAGACCCCTACAAAGACCTCTGTACTGTCCATTCATATATTTGTACATTGTGATCAGATCGCCCCTAAGACTTCTTTTTTCTAGCGTAAATAACCCCAAGCTTAATAACCTGTCCTGGTACTGTAACCCACCCATTCCCTTAATGACCTTTGTTGCGCTCTCTCTGCACCCGCTCCCCAGCTCAGCCGTGTTCTTCTTATAAACCGGTGCCCAAACTGTACACAGTATTCCATATGTGGTCTGACCAGTGATTTATAAAGAGGCAAAACTATGTTCTCATCCTTAGCATCTATACCTCTTTTGATGCATCCCATTATTTTATTAGCCTTGGCAGCTGCTGCCTGGCATTGATCACTAAAATTGAGTTTACTGTCCACTAATACCCCCAGGTCCTTTTCGGAAGTAGTTTTACCCAGTGCTTTATTATTTAGCACATAACTGAACTTATTATTTCTACGGCCCAAATGCATAACCTTACATTTATCCACATTAAACTTAATTTGCCATTTTACTGCCCAAGCCTCTAGCTTCTCAAAATCCCTCTGTAATATATTATCCTCCTCTGTGCTGATTACTCTACCCAGTTTAGTATTATCTGCAAAAATGGAGATTCTACTCTGTAGCCTCTCTATAAGATTATTAATAAAAATATTAAAAAGAATTGGACCCAACACTGCCCCCTGTGGTACCCCACTAGTAACAAAAACCCAATCTGAATATGTTTCATTAATGACCACCCTCTGTTTTCTGTCACACAACCAGTTACTTACCCATTTGCATACATTTTCCTAGAGTCCCAGCGTCCTCATTTTGTAGATTAACCTTTCAAGTGGCACAGTATCAAATCCCTTTGAAAAGTCCAGATACACAACATTCACAGCCTCCCCCAGGTCAAGGCTATAACTTACCTCTTCATAGAAGCCGATCAGATTAGTCTGGCAGGATTGATCCCTCATAATTCCATGCTGATGCTGCGTCATAAGATTATTTTCATTAAGATACTCCAGTATAGCATCTCTTACAAACCCCTCAAATACTTTACCTACTATAGATGTTAGACTTACGGGCCTGTAGTTTCCAGCATCACTCTTTGACCACTTCTTGAATATTGGTACCACATTAGCTATGCGCCAGTCCTGTGGAACAATCCCTGTCGTTATAGAATCTTTAAATATTAGGAATATTGGTGTGTCTTACACAGTACTTAAAAACTCTAGGATGGATACCTTCTGGGCCCGGTGACTTATGGATTTTAATGTTTTAAGGCGTCTCCAAAAACCCTCTTCCCTTCCTGGAGCTGCAGGTTTCTGCGTCCCAGTTTATATTTGGGCAGTTAAAGTCCCCCATAATAATGACTTCCCCCTGCTTCACTGCCGCATCTATTTGTCTTATAAGGAGATTTTCTGATTCTTCCACTATACTTGGAGCTTTATAACTCACTCTTTTTTTTTTATTCTTTGTCCCTCCCCTTATTTCTACCCAAAGTGACTCCACATTATCATCACTTATATCCTCCCGCAGAATGGGCATAAGGCAGGATTTAACATATATGCAGACCCCTTCCCCTTTCTCATTTTTACGGTCATTTCTGAATAGACTATAACCCTGGATTTTAACGGCCCAGTCATAGCTCTCATCCAGCCATGTCTCGCTTATCCCTACTATTTCATATTTTTCTTCAACCACTATGAGCTCTAATTCCTCAGCTTTGTTAGTGAGGCTTTGAGCATTTGTATACATGCATTTAATATGTTTGTCCATATTCCCTCTCTTTGTGTTTGTTTGTATGTGTTTTGTGTGACACCTTTTACCAGTGTAGAGACCGTCTTCGTGGTTGTCTTCAGCCGCCTAGAGCTGTCAGTAGCAAGTAGGCAGGGACAGTGGTGGGAACAGCTTAGGGCTCACTGTCTCTCCCGTCTCTCCTGTCTATTTCACCTGTGCTATTGACCGTAGTTAACGTATTAATTATAAACCATGAAGACATCAAGGCATTAAATGGACACTGTCATTTCATGCATCTTCCCTTCATATATTTCAATCTGCTTTCCACTGTCAGTTGTCATGGGATTCTGTAACAGAAGGACCCAGGACAAATCACAGGAAGGGGGTCAGGGTTTACCATGTGCTATGGGCAGGAGAGAGGGAGAGAATTCAGGAAAACCTGAGCTGTGTACCTGCAAGCTGACCCACCCTTGGAGATATTATACAAAGGTACATTAAGGCATCCCTCTCATGACCGACCGCCTATAATACCCACTGGTGCATTACACCTCTTCACTGCTGCTGCTTCATGCATTTTTGCACAAACAGCACTTGCAAATGTATTGCATCAGTAACCCCCTCACCCCTTCACATACCATTTATAGTACTGTACTGTTTAAATCACCCCCAGCAGAGTCAGCTTTAGTGCACTATTTCATGGCATAGCAGTAAAGACTGAGGGATGTGTTGCGCTGTGCTATGACTGGCTAGGCAACTAAGAAGGGAGGAAGTGCCTGTGTGTGCTACTGGCAAACTGCCCAATTCTGGTCCTTCCCTTTGAAATATAGAGAATAAATAATAGCTGTGCACTATGGAGGGGTTCTCAGGGGCTTATTAACAGCAGTGGGGCCAATTGAAACCCCCTGTGACCACTGTAAAGGGTCAATCCAACAAAATCAGGGTCCCCCAGACGCAGCTTTTTTTGTGGCGTTTTTCTGGCCTCCAAAAAAGGGCAGAAAAATTGCTAAAGATTATCTTGGCGTATTTTCTGGCGTTTTTGTATTCAGATGTGATTGGCTTTTTTGTGCCTTTGATGTCTTTGACACAAATAGTAGAACTTCAATCGAAACTCTATGGGAGAAAAACACCACAGTTTGCAGAAAAAAATGCCTTACTCTCAGTATGCTGCGTTTTAGAAAAACTACCACAGAGCCAAAAATGCCACACAAAAACGCCAAGTAAATATGACATTTTATAAAATTCTGTTGTGTCATAGATAACATATTGCTGCTTAGTTTACGCAAAAAAAAAAAAAAAAACTCCATGGTGTTTTTTTTTTTTTTTGCCTTTTGGAAACCAGCCTCAAGCAGGTTTGAAAAAATCTTTTGAAATGACAGCTATACTTTAATTAAAACTGTGAATGTGAAGCTACAAGATTAACTGCAGCACTATCCTAAGAGATGCATTGTTTCCATATGATTTTAAAAAAGGGCTGCTTACTCTCTGGAACACAAGGTGTTAACACAAAAATGTGTATTTTTGGAAGACAACTTTCCTTTAAATGATGAGACACTGCTGGTTACGGTAATAGGGAATTTGCAATGAAGGCAAGGACAAGCAATTATACTCTGGCTGGGCCCCACTGGACAAAAAGTGATTTACTTGAAAGCTGTCTTTGCACTGGGTAAATGCTCCTGTTATAGGCTGCTCAGTCTGTGACAGCTTTCCAGATGTCAATCAAATTATCATCTATTTACAGTTGATTTGGTGGTGTCATTTGCAATATTCCCTTCGTTTCTGATGAAATTGGAAGGGTGGATTTTGCTGCAGTTTGCCCTGGCACTCCAGTGGGCAAACTGCTCTTTGCAAATGTCATGTGTCCGCTTATCAGCAGTCCAAGGGGAGTGCTCTTCCATCCGGCTGACTGAATCACTACCAGATGTAAATCTCTCAACTGTCAGGGGAGGAGTATGGCAAATTTTAATGTAGTTCAAGATACTCAGTTTACATCAGTGCTCAAGGTGCGACTTTACCCAGGCTAGCAATTTTTGTATAGCAATGAGTGCTTATTAAACACTGTGAGAAGCAAAGGCTAGTTAAACGTTATTTTAAATGGTCCGACCACTTACAAAAAAAAAATCTGATTACATTTTTGCTAATTTAATGTTATGCTACCATAAAATTACAAGCTTTTTTATTTGCCTGTGCATTACAATGAAATGTCAAAGCCCAAATGCCTTACAAAAATGATCTTAACAACAACTTCAATGAATTGTATGGCATAAGTCTACAAATCAGACTGCTTCCAAAATCCTGCTGCATTTATTCAACACTAAAGAAAGTCATCTCTGAAAATGACATTGTATTTTTTCAAGGTACAATCTAGACATTATATTGAAAACTGGTTTTAGATATACAACATACTTGACTGGTTAAAACAATGCCGAGCATTATCTATAGCAACAATAATGGTCTGCATCCACTATGTTATTTGTGATAATCATGTCTATGAGAGACTTGTATTGCTCATACTGATCATCCTGATCCATGAACACATCATCAGAAAAACTGAATTACCGGAACAATGGTGTCCATACTGTCTCCACACTGTTCCTTAAAGGTAAATCAAAGCAGCAGAAGCAGTGCAGTACTTAGTGTGACTTCTTTGTTGTGCTGCCGTTGATTCTTCTTTATCTGCTCATGTTGTACCTTGCATCAGTTCTCCCTCCCACATGCCATAGATAGTGTCTCCCATTAGTGCCAGCATGATCAGTCCAGTGTACTTTCACCAGCACTAATCATACATAGTAGTGAGGAGCAGGTGCTGAACAGTGATTGACCAGACATCTAAAGGAAAGGAAGTACCTAAGTTTGTTTTTATGGCAAACAACCCATTTCTGGTCCCAACCCCTGAAATGGAGAGAATGAGAAATAGCTGTGCACCCTAAAAGAGTATGTCAGGGGATCAATAATAACTGTAAGAATCCAAAATCACCTTGTCAACACTTTGAAGGGTCAATCTAACAAAAACTGATTTTTACAATTGTTTGAAACAATGGGTATGGTTTGAAGTGATTATCCAAGTTTTAATCCCATTAAAAGGACAGCCATCAATATTATTGTAAAATAAAATAAAGGTGTCAACTGTTCCAGGTGTTGCTTTGAAATACTAGTGGTCCCTATTGCTGCCTCTCACTTACTATGGTGATGATTCCAGTATATACATGCAGTGTTGGACTGGACTAACATTAAAACACTTTAGATGTGCCTCGAAAGAGAACCACTAAAGGTGGACTATACCAACAGCGCACCCAAAAAGGGCCAGAAGACCCAAAACACACCTAAGTGTTTCCCATTTTCTAAAATATAACTTTTAATCAGCTTCCACTAATAAAATTTGTAATAGTATATTTTTGCTCACTTAAAAACACACCCCTACTGTCCTTTAGAAAATAATATGTACATCCCTATTGGCTATAGTGTCATTCAGATAGCTGCAGACTCCTGACTCACTTCAAATAATATATATATAATATATTTTTTAGGACAGTTAAGAGGATATTATCAAAATAGTAACTGCATACCCCCTCAACTAGTTTCACCCACTCATGGGCATCATCAGGAGCCCTCCTCCTGAGCTGCAGTTATTACTGGGTAGTACTAGCTTTTTATCCAATGTTTTCAGAGATTCTAGACAATCAAAAATTAGTAGTTGTTTAGTAGTTTAATTTAGCATTGATCCTGTGAAATTAGTAACATTATACTTTGTATTTTAGAATTTTAAATTATTGCATTGTGGGAACATAGATGGTGTCGGCAATATTGACCACAACATTTTGGAAATCAGTGGTTATTCCAAAGCCGGTCACTGACAGGTGTTAGGCTCGATTCCCACATGTGGTAGGGCCCTGTTAAGCCGCATCATAGAGGGCAGGGGTTTCCTCCCACTGGTGGGGGGGCAGGCTGGCCCACCTCCAGTGCTTCAGGCTGGGCCTGCGCAAGGGAATCGGGAAAAAAAGGATTGCGGTATCTGCATCCCAGTGCCAACGGCGCTGGTCTATTCATGGTGAAAACAGAAAAACAATGTAACATTTGGTACATTTGCTTTACATTCAAATCAATGAAAGGTGACAACTACGTGGAGTTCATATATGTCTTTATGTTTACATTTTATCCCCCGTTACTCAGGTACTTATGCTTACTGGTTAAAAATCCAGGGCAAGGGGGGGGGATGGGGACATAATAAAAAAATTATACTTATCCATCCCCATGCACCTGCAGCCACAGGGCCACCACCATCCAGCCACTGGTTTCCAGTTTTCCACCATTCCCTGCATTGTCACAATCTGCCACCTGCAGGCAGAAAACATCCTCTCAGCCAGTCAGTGACTGCAGTGGTGACCCGCCCCATTCACTGAGTGGCATTTCTCAGGCAAGTTGTAATGTTGCACTGCGGTGGCACAGGGGTGGTGAGTATAGTTCTTTATTATGTTCTCCTTTCAACCCCCTGCCTGCTTAGGATTTTTAATTTTCTGCTGGAGTTGTGAGCCCCCTGGCTATCAAACTGATGTGACTGATGGCAATACATGCCACTGGAAATACTTTTTTATTTCACCAACCTAACGACGCTTATTGTGCACAGTGAAAAAAAACCTCATCCCTGATAACAATAGCAATAACATGAAATAATTTTAGCTCATGGCAAAAATGGTAGCCT
This sequence comes from Dendropsophus ebraccatus, assembly GCF_027789765.1. Taxonomy (NCBI): domain Eukaryota; kingdom Metazoa; phylum Chordata; class Amphibia; order Anura; family Hylidae; genus Dendropsophus; species Dendropsophus ebraccatus. The sequence goes on along the minus strand of NC_091456.1, from coordinate 78,808,058 downwards.
GATCCTACACATAAAGAGTCCTACAGAATGGTTTTAAAATATTTTTCTACAGAATGGTTTTTAAATATTAAAAAATAGAGAGCAACAACAAAATAAAATACATATGAGCAATCTTGCCCATAGCTTTGGCAAACAAGACCCCTCAGCAACCACTAATTGTAAAGAGGGACCAAGTTCCGACTCGTTCTCGCTGACTGCTTTTCCTAACAGTTCCAGAAAATGGCTTTGTAAATCCCTCTGGGATATTTGCATGTGGTTTGGAAGTGGTATATATACTGTGTGGTGCACAACAATGAAGGATCAATACTATAGCAGTTTCTGACCTTAAAAAGTACATTACTAAATAATATATGGGCTTATCCAGGCTTGGCTACATTTACAAATGCCACCTATTCTTATATTAAAAGACCATTTTCATTCAGAAGTAACTTAACCCTTAAACAACAGACACACTTTAAAAATGAAAAAAATAAAATAAAATAATTAATGGTAAACTGCAAGTTATTATTTAGAACATAGTGAGCAAACCCATTAACCTCTTAAGGACGGAGCCAACTTTCGTTTTTTCCTCCTTGTGTTTAAAAGGCCATAGCACTTGCATTTTTTCACCTAGAAACCCACGAGCCCTTTTTTTGTGTTACTAATTGTAGTTTGCAATGGAAGACTTAATTTTTGCATAAAATATGCGAAACCAGAAAAAAAATTATATGCGCGGTAAAATAAAAAATAAAAAAATCACAATTCTTTTTCTTCTTTTTTTTTTGTTTTTACGCCATTCATCCTATGGAAAAACTGACATGTTATTCATGTCTATCAAGTCGGTATGATTAAAATGATATACAACTTGCATAATTTTTATATTATTTGATGGCTTTTAAAAAAATAAAACCTTCTACAGAAAAAAAAGTTCTTTAAAATTGCTCTATTATCATGCTTATAACGCTTTTATCCTTTGGTTTATGGGGCTGATTAAGGTGTCATTTTTTGCGCCGTGATGTCTGCTTTCTATTGGTACCTTGATTGCGTATATGCGACTTTTTGATTGATTTTCATTATAATTTTTCGGGATTTGATGCAACAAAAAATGCGCAATTTTTGCACTTTGGCGGGTCTTTGCGCTTATGCTGTTTACCGTGCAAGATTAGGAATCAGGAATGGGATAAATTAATAGTTCACGTACTTGTATTACGTGTACTTCTGTACTTGTATTACACTGTATTACACGATCCATGAGATCGGTGTTCTATTGCTTTCGCCTGCTGCAGACCATTGCAATAGAATACCGAGCCAGGATCAGCTTTATTTCGACACTGAGGCCTGGCCCGGTAAGATGAAGGGTTCCCCCCCCTCCGCGATTGCATTGCTGGGGGGGGGGGGATCCCGCCACTAGACCCCTGAAAAGGCTCCATAGAAGGCAGTTAGATGCAGCTTTCATGTTTGACAGCTGCATCTAACTGTCTTAATTAGCAGGAGCGGCGATAGCCTGTGGTCCTGTGCTGTAGATAGCAGTCAGGATTGCGGCGGTTCAGAGCGGGATCGGGGCTCAGCCCCCCTCTGAACTCCTCTTGTAGATGTATGCCGTAAAGGGAATCTGTCTCCATTTGTCATAGAGAGCTGCAGACACCTCTCCTTAACCCCTTCGTGCTGCAGCTAGTTTGGGCCTTAATGACCAGGCTAATTTTTCAAAATCTGACCTGTCTCACTTTATGCTCTTATAGCTCAGTGATGCTTTAACGTATGCTAGCGATTCTGAGATTGTTTTTTCGTGACATATGGCACTTTATGTTAGTGGCAAAATTTGGTCACTATTTTGTGTGTTTTTTGTGAAAAACATCAAAATATCATGGTATCCTAAAAACCCCCATAAGTGACCCCATTTTGGAAACTACACACCTTAAAGAATTAATCTAGGGGTATAATGAGCATTTTAACCCTACAGGGGCTGGAGGAAAGTATTCACAATTAGGCAGTAAAAAAATTGAAAATTTTAATTTTCCAATAATATATACGTTTAGATTAAAGTTTCTCATTTTCAAAAGGAATATGAGACAAAAAGCACGCCAAAATTTGTAATGCAGGTTCTCTTGAGTACAACGGTACCCCATATGTGGGCGTAAACCACTGTATGGGCTCACAGCAGGGCTCAGAAGGAAGGGAGAGCCAATTAGCTTTTCCAATGCAAATTTTGCTGAAGACGTTTCTGAGCGCCAGGTGCGTTTGCAGTGCCCCTGTAGTGTCAGCAGAGAGAAAACCCCCCATAAGTCACCCCATTTTGGAAAGTACACCCCTCAAAGAATTCATCTTGGTGTGTGGTGACCATTTTGACCCCACAGGTATTACAGGAAAGTATTCAAAAGAAGACAGTAAAAATGAAAAACTCGAATTCTTCCAATAATATGTTCGTTTAGTTTGAAATTTCTCAATTTCACGAGGAACAAGAGGAAAAAAGTACCCCAAAATTTGTAACGCAGGTTCTCCTGAGTACAATGGTACCCGATATGTGGGCATAAACCACTGTATGGGCACACAGGAGGGCTCAGAAGGGAAGGAGCGCCAATTAGCTTTTTCAATGCAGATTTTGCTGCAGAAGTTTCCGAGCGACAGGTGCATTTGCAGTGCCCCTGTAGTGTCAGCGGAGTAAAATCTCGCCATAAGTCACTCCATTTTGGAAAGTGCACCCCTCAAAGTATTCATCTTGGTGTGTGGTGACCATTTTGACCCCACAGGTATTAGAGGAATGTATTCAAAAGTAGACAGTAAAAATTAAAAACTCAAATTTTTCCAATATTATGTTCTTTTAGTTTGAAATTTCTCAATTTTATGAGGAACAAGAGGAAAAAAAGTACCCCAAAATTTGTAACGCAGGTTCTCCTAAGTGAAAAGGTACCTCATATGTGGGCATAAACCACTGCATGGGCACACAGGAGGGCTCAGAAGGAAAGGAGAGCCAATTAGCTTTTTCAATGAAGATTTTGCTGAAGAAGTTTCTGAGCGCCAGGTGCGTTTGCAGAGCCCCTGTAGTGTCCGCAGAGTAAAATCTCCCAATAAGTCACCCCATTTTAGAAAGTGCACCCCTCAAAGAATTTATTTTGGGGTGTGGTGACCATTTTGACCCCACAGGTGTTTGAGGAAAGTATTCAAAAGTATTCAAAAAATTTTTTCCAATAATATGTTACTTTAGTTTGAAATTTCTCAATTTCTAGAGGAACAGGAGAAAAATGTCACCCCAATATATGTAAAGCAGGTTCTCCTGAGTAGAACGGTACCCCATATGTGGGCATAAACCACTGCATGGGCACACAGCAGGGCTCAGAAGGGAAGGAGCGCCAATTAGCATTTTCAGTGCAGATTTTTCTGAAGAAGTTTCTGAGCGCCAGGTGCATTTGCAGAGCCCCTGTAGTGTCAGCAGAATAGATTCCCCCCAAAAGTCACCCCATTTTGGAAAGTGCACCCCTCAAAGAATTCATCTTGGGGTGTGGTGACCATTTTTACCCCACAGGTATTAGAGGAAAGTATTCAAAATTGGCCAGTAAAAATGAAAAACTCTAATTTTTCCAATAATATGTTGGTTTAGTTTGAAATTTCTCAATTTGACGAGGAACAGGAGAGAAAACGTACCCCAAAATCTGTAACGCAGGTTCTCCTGAGTACAACGGTACCCCATATGTGGGCATAAACCACTGTATGGGCACACAGCAGGGCTCAGAAGGGAAGGATTTTACAGGAGCAAAATTGCAGCTAGTAATGGTTATTAGAATAGTGCAGTTACTAAAATAGAATAAAAAAAATGAGATTACAGGTAATGTGGGGTGGTTACGGGCAACCAGGGGTGGTTATGGGCAACCTGAGGTGGTTACAGGTAATCTGGGGTGGTTACGGACAACATGGGGTGGTCACGGGCAACCTGCTGTGGTTACGGCAACCTGGGGTGGTTACAGGCAACGTGGGGTGGTTACGGGCAACGAGGGGTGGTTATGGGCAACGTGTGGTGGTCACGGGCAACCTGCTGTGTTTACGGCAACGTGGGGTGGTTACAGGCAAGGTGGGCTGGTTACAGGCAACGTGGGCTGGTTACAGGCAACGTGGGCTGGTTACGGGCAATCTGCTGTGCTTACAGACAATCTGGGATGGTTACAGGCAACGTGGGGTGGTTACGGGCAACCTGCAGTGCTTACAGACAATCTGGGATGGTTACAGGCAACGTGGGGTGGTTACGGGCAACCTGCAGTGCTTACAGACAATCTGGGGTGGTTACGGGCAACGTGGGGTGGTTACGGGCAACCTGCAGTGCTTACAGACAATCTGGGGTGGTTACGGGCAACGTGGGGTGGTTACGGGCAACCTGCAGTGCTTACTGACAATCTGGGGTGCTTACGGGCAACGTGGGGTGGTTACGGGCAATGTGGGGTGGTTACGGATAAACTGAAGTTCTTATAGGCAATCTGGGGTGGATACCTGTTATCTGGCATGGGCACCGCAATCTGGAGGGGGTCATTGGCAATTTGGCGTGGTCAGAGGCGACGTGTGGTGGTCAGAGGCAACGTGCGGTGGTCAGAGGCGACGTGCGGTGGTCAGAGGCGACGTGCGGTGGTCAGAGGCGACGTGCGGTGGTCAGAGGCGACGTGCGGTGGTCAGAGGCATCGTGGCGTGGTCAGAGGCAACGCGCGGTGGTTACGTGCAATCTGGGGGGGGTTACATGTAATCTGGCATGATTACGGGGAACCTGGGGGGTTATGTGCAACCTGGAAGGGTTACAGACAATCTGGGATTGTTACTGATAAACTGAAGTGCTTATAGGTAATCTGGGGTGGGTACATGTAATTTGGGGTGGTTACGGGCAATCGGGAGGGGGTCACTGGCAATTTGTGGTGGTTACGGGCAACGTGTGGTGGTTACGGGCAACGTGCGGTGGTTACGGGCAACGTGTGGTGGTTACGGGCAACGTGCGGTGGTTACGGGCAACGTGCGGAGGTTACGGGCAACGTGCGGTGGTTACGGGCAACGTGCGGTGGTTACGGGTAATCTGGGGAGGGGTTAGGGGTAATTTGGGAGTAAACTGCAATTCTTACTATAATAAAAAGTGTGTGTTTTATTTTTTTGTATGTTTGTCACTTTTTGTACTTTACACATTCATTTTCACTGTATTACTATGATTACTGTGATATTTTCTATCACAGTAATCATAGTTCAGTGACAGAGACCAAATTGGTCTCTGTCACTTTAAATTTTCAGAGTTGGCTGGTTGTGAAGCGCATGCGCACTTCATAACCAGCCAGGACGTCGAGGAGGAAGGAGCTCCGTGGATCCGGTGAGTATATGGGGAAGGGGGGGTGACTGGGGGACGGGGGTGACAGGGGGGGTGGGGGGCGACTTGGGGGGTGGGGGGACATCACTTTTTATCCCCTGTCACCAATCATTCATGGTGACAGGGGATAAAAAGTGCCGGGAGCACATGGCACAAGCGATCAGCGGTATATAGTATATACCGATGATCGCTTGTACCGGGAACAAACAGGGGGGTCCCCGATGACTGCCCCATGCTCTCCGCTACCTCCGGTGGCGGAGAGCATGGGGCTTTCATTCATTTTAACTTTTACATCGCTGTGAACCGACATTAGTCTTGGAAATGATGGCCGCCGGGGGAGGGGGGTTAGTTATTGGGGCACTAGGGGGGCTGATCTGAGGTCTGGGGGACAGTTATTTCATCTCCCCCCACCGTAGATTCACGGCGGGGGGAGATGAAAGGCGGCGGCGGCACCGGTAATCTCCTTTACCGACGGTCGCCGCTATAACGTTAATAGCGGCGATCGTCGGTAAGGGGGGGGGCCGGGACGGACCTCACACACTGCCCCAACCCCTCAGCTACCTCCGGTAGCCGGGGGGATGGGGTGGGGGCCGTCCCGGCCCCGCAGCCTTATTCTCTGCCATCGCCGTAAAAAGCTGATGGCAGCAGAATAAAGACCATTAGTGACCGCCTTAGAAAGCCGTATCGGCGGTCACTAAGGGGTTAACTTATACGGAGCTAAAACTAGTCATACCTTTCTTTAATGTGACAGACAAATATTGAGCTATAAAAGCTAACTTTTACTATACAGTCGGAGAGGCAACAGCTTTACTTCTTTCCATTTTGTTTTATAAACAAAAGGATGTTTGTAGATACACATGAAAGGGCTCCTTACATTAGCTTTATGTGCGAAAATGAACTGAACACACAGATATAGTGTGTAGTAGGCACACCTTTTGGTTTTCAAAAGTAAAGAAATCATTTTGCATGCACAACTGCTGTGCGCTTCCTCTGGGCCAAGAGCAAGCACGCCAAGGGTGTCCATGCAAAACGATTGTTGCCTGCTAGTCCGCATCCCATCACCAGTCATGCAAAAAAGGGGTCTTTGGAGCCTAGGTTGCGAGTCTCAAAACACGGGAATAGCCAGATATCCCTCCAGGGAAGGAAAACCTGTTGCTAAGGGGTGCCTCCAAGTCGGCATATCACCAAACTACCCTGATACGTAGCCCTTTAAGTCCCACTCCGTTGTGAGTATTGAAACATAAATAGAGAAATACCAGGGTGGCCCCTTTTGCATCAAAGTCAAACTCAGTGGCGAGTATTGCAACATGACAAGGGTTTACCAAAGCCAGGCATCCATCCACAGACAGCTATGTCGGGGTATTTGCCCTTTGTCGGTGTGGAACAGGATTCTGGCTAATGGGGACCATGAAAAGTAGACCAACAAAACACAGCAATCCCTGAATCAGCTGAAAAAATCCAATTAAGTACTCGCTCAAGAGTCTCCATTGATACATTGCCCCCTATAAATTTAAATATGCAAAAAAAGGGGTCAGTTGAGCCTCTGTTGCAACCACCCGTCATGGAATAAAATTTCTTTACTTTTGCAAATGGATGGTGAGTGCCACATTTCTTCTACTATACAAGTGTTTGCTGTTAATTTTAATTTTTTCCTCCCACTGTATTTTGCAATACATCCATAAATGTACATTCAGTTGGTACTGGTAGCCTGCAAAACTGGGTATATGCAACGACCCACTAAGTTCAGGCATGCTCAGTGTTTATCTGGACAAGCACTCTTTTGCTCTTATGGCCCGGAATTAACACCCTAATTACCACGGGCATATATTTACACCCTAAGGTCGTTAAGGGAGTTCAGAGGGAGGCCGCGCGGCGACCCTGCTCTGAACTGCCGTGATCCCAGGTGCTTTAGGCAGCCTGCGTCTGCGGCTATTGGGGGGGGGGTATCGCCCCACCCCGTGATATGGTCGCGGAGGGGTGGTCCCCGCATCTGAAGCCGGACGGAGTCTGCTCCATAATGGCGCTGATCCCAGTTCGGCACTCTATTGTTTTCAGCTGCAGCAGCCAAAAGCAATATAATGCCTATCTCATTGATCTATGCAGTATTACTATACTGCATAGATCTCTATGACAGATCAGTGTGGCTATACTAGAAGTCCCCCAGGGGGGCTTCTAGTATGTGTGTAAAAAAAAAGAAGAAACTTTTATTATTAATAAATAATCCCTTTCCCTAATAAAAGCTTGAATCAACGCCCTTTTCCCATTTTATAAATAAAAATAAATAAATAAATAAACATGTTCTGTATCACCGCATGTGTAATCGCCCGAACTATTAATATATCACATTCCTAATCTCGCACGGTAAACGGCGTAAGGGCAAAACTATTTGCAAAATTACGCATTTTTGGTCACATCAAATCCAGAAAAATTGTAATTAAAAGCGATTAAAAAGTCGCATATGCGCAATCAAGGTACCGATAGAAAGTACAGATCATAGCGCAAAAAATGACAGAGCGATTTTAAGGAACATATATTTTTTAAAAAAAAGGTTTTAATTTTTTAAAAGCCATCAAATAAAAGTAATACAAGTTACATATCGATGTACTTGTACAGACTTGAGGAATGTACATAACAAGACAGTTTTACCCCAGGGAGAATGGCGTAAAAACAAAAAAAATTAAAATAAAAATGAAAAAAATGCGTTGTTTTTTTTTCAATTTCACCACACATTTAATTTTTTTCTGGTTTCGCAGTGTCCTTTATGCAAAAATTCAGCCTGTTGTTGCAAAGTACAATTAGTGGCGCAAAAAAAATAAGGGCTCAGCGAAAGAATGTACACAATGGGGGGCATTTATTAAGTTCAGCGTTTTGTACGCTGGGCATAAAAATGTCTCCGCAGCTCCGAAGCCCAGGGGATTTATGTAAAGGCGCATTGCCTCAACATAAATCCCGATTTCACAGAGCCTCTCCATGTGAAAATTGTGAAACCTTTGCCAACGCAGAGCTGTTGTAGGTTTCAGTATCATTTTTCGTCGCGAAAAATGATAAATGCAGTGGACCCAGAGTCCACTCCCCCTGTCCCGCCCCCTCCACACACCCTCCCTGCCGCACTGACGAAGGTGGGGTAAAATGGCCAGATGCAAATATTTTATTCGCAAAACGTCCATTTGCGAATAAATTAAATCGCATCTGGCCATTTTACACCAACAAATACAACTTTTTTGCTCGATAACTTTACCCCAATGTACTGTATATAGACATTTAATGGAGACTACAGAACCAACTCAAAACATGCACAAAATATATACTGTTCAGGGAAGAAAAAGAGTGCTGCACCTCACACCTATGGCTGATACTAGTACCTCTCAGCTGCATAAAAAACATCAGAATTCTGTATGTGAATTGATCAAGCCACACTGCCCCATGTACCGCGTGCAGGTTTCTGATACACATGGGTCCCTACACTAAGTCCACACTGTGCCAGTCAGCGACCACCACCCCCGCAGGCGTGCACAGTCAGGGAAGGGAGGCCATGGAACGGCCCTGCAACCCCCATGCCACAGGACCAGACCCAAAACCCAGCCAGCATCACCGGTGGAGGAAGCTGCCCCCAAACAGCACAAGTCTGGATAGTGTATTGCACTCACCATCGCTATCAAAGATAGAATGGGACAGACAGGAGGGATTAAAACCATGAGCACTCAGGTGTCTCCTGCTAATTGCGGTCATGTGGGTCTCACCAGGAGGAGTGCAAAACACGGAGAAAAGAGAGAAACAAAATACGGTTCAGGGAAGAAAAAGAGTGCTGCACCTCACACCTATGGCTGATACTAGTACCTCTCGGCTGCATAAAAAACATCAGAATTCTGTATGTGAATTGATCAAGCCACACTGCCACCTCATCCAGACTTGTGCTGTTTGGGGGCGACCTTCTCCGCCGGCAGTGCTGGCCGGGTTCTGGTGTGGTGTTTTTGGGTCTGGTCCTGTGGCATGGGGGTCGCAGGGCCGTCCCATGGCCCCCGTTCCCTGACTGTGCGCGCCTGCGGGGTTGGTGGCCACTGACTGGCACGGTGTGGACTTAGTGTAGGGACCCATGTGTATCAGATACCGGCACGAGGTACATGGGGCAGTATGGCTTGATCAATTCATACACAAAATTCTGATGTGTTTTTTATTTAGCCTAGGGGCACTAGTATCAGCCATAGGTGTGAGGTGCAGCGCTCTTTTTCTTCCCTGAACCACAAAATATATACTACTTCTGACCTTAAGCAGTGTGCTACCTTCTTCACAGGGTATGTGCTTCTTATGCCTAATGGAAAATATGGGCCTGGGTGTGCAAACTATGATTTTGACACATACTCTCAAAGAATTTAAGATATTCTAGGTAGCTTTTAATTTTTCCATATACTAGGTTAGTGTTCTCCAACTTGTAGTGTTGCAAAACTACAATTCCCAATGTCCTGGCAAAAAAACACTGTCCAGACATGCTGACATTTGTAGTGTTGTAACAGCTGGAGAGCCACAAGTCAGGAATCACTGTACTAGATTTAGTACTCCATTGAGTATAACATTGGCACAAGAGGAGCAGAAGCTACTGTATGGGAGTTTTATTAAATTCATATCCTAATAGTTTGTAGACTTGTAATGATTTACTTAATAAGTCCCACAAAAACAAATAAGAGTTCCTGTAGTATCCTGGATTATGTAGTTGTCCGTCTAGTCAGTCAGCATCAAAGAAGTAATGAGGATCTTGATGGTTTTGCCCCCTTTGAACATGAGTGTGTATGACATATTGAGAAAGTCAAAGTATTTGGAAACTGTTGAAAATAATGGGAAACATAGCCTTCTGGTCACACACAATGAATTCCTTAAGCAAGCAGTGTTAGATCTGACAGCTGCACAGAAGATTTTCTTAACATTGTCAGTACTGAAATTTCCTATGCATGCATTATAGGATTCACCATCTACTATACACCATCTATTTTTGGTCGTTTGTCGTCCATTATTTAGGACGGTTGTCATTTTGTTAGCGTACACAAAAGTGTGCAAACCGCACCTGAACTAGAGACAAGAGTGTTGCTGTCCGTGAAAGAAAGTGGCCATGTTTTTTTAACGTTCGATAACCCCTTTAACTTTAGCAAATACAAATCAAAAACAGCGGAATGAAAAATTGTAGTGGCAGTTTTCCACACAAACTGCTATATGTAGCAGCAGCAAAAAGGGCTATTACCATCTCAACTGATATGGGTAAACTTGTATGGCTTATCAAGTATTACCTTTTGTGCAAATACATTTACCAAACTTTTCTCCTTCTCCTGATATGCTGCTCTTTATATCCTATTGTTGATAGCTCATTGACTAGCTTACCAAAAACCACTCTGCTCTAAAAGCTTTGGTCTGGCTGGTATATACATAGCTATAGTATACATATCTCTACAGTATATTATACTATATACACACTATTGGGCACATTTATCATTCTCTGTGTGCCATTATTTTGGCCAACTTGGTGTTCTTGTCACAACACATTTGTACTATTTTTTAGTAATTTACGGCTGCACCTTTTTTTCCGCTCAGTTGCGGCGTGGTTTCATGTAAACTCCTTTATTAACCAGATTTTTGCAGCAGTAAAATTGTGCAGCAGTACTTCACTTCCTCCCCTTGTATTGAAAAACATAGCTAATGGTAGTTTTTCAATAAAATAAAAGTAGTATGTAAATGTTCTTTCATGTTTTCACCAGTGTAACCTGACTGAGAGCCACTGGTAGCAGTGTATCTCATGTATGACCTACTGAGTGGCGTCACAACCAAAAAACTCTCTTGTCTAATAGAAGAGTGTGTGGATAAGGGTTGTTCAAAGCTGCCTATTAATACATAGGAAAGAATAAATGAAAAGTCTGGTTAAGTCTGTTTGTGTACTTTTCTGTTCCCAGCAGCTTGATATTTCAAAGTGTTGCAGGCTGTCATTTATGTAGTGCCTGGTAAACATTTTCTCTGCCAAATATCTCTTTTCCAGCAGTTTCAATATACTTGTATGTAACTATCGCACCAAAAATGCAGGTGTATAATAGACCTGATGGAAAGGCTTCACCTAAACAAGCTGGGCCCTAGCAGAGATAAGAGGGCCACATAGGGTGTCCAACGTTTTATCTGTGTCCTCAGGAGCCAAGGACATAAGAATTTTTTATTCCTTCGATCTATTGCTTGAGTCAATTTATCTGAGGAAGCATGAAAGACATGTTCAGTGAACACAGAGAGGGGCCTGACCCACCCTCCTCGCTCCCCCCATCACTGCCTGTGCTATTACAGACAGCAAGCGGGGGGGGGGGGGGGTATGCCCGGATGACCCTTAAGGCCCTATTCCACGTAACAATTATCGTCCGTATTCGGCCGCTACGGATGATAATCGTCCCGTGGAATAGAGTGCAATGATCAGCCGACATCGTTCAACATGTTGAAAAACAAGCGACTGATATAGCAGCGATCTGCTGCCGTCGCTCCGTTGAACAGGAGCGTTGGGCTATGGTATGCTATGGGCTGCCCGGATGATCAGCGACCCTGCCATTGACATGATTATAAAATGTATTGGGGCCTTAACTGTATTGTTTATGTAAGGGGTAATTACTTTCTAATCATGGCATAGTATTGTTACCACTGTGTTTATTATGGTATACAGTTATATTGACTACTTTACATAAATTATCCACAATGATTTAAGCTCAACAATCTGCAACCAATACATACACCCATTATTCAAGCATTATAACCATAAGTCAGCTGTTTCTTATGTGAGCACATAAAAAGAAAAGAGCTAGGCAAATTAGCCATTTGTTAACCCTACAATGATCTTCTGAAGTCATTACTAACCACATTACTTAGCAACTATAATTGAAAGGTAAAGGATGTCACATCCAGTACATCATAGTGCCTTCAGAGCATGTATTAATGGCAGTGCATATGCACTTAAGACAATGATAGTAATACTTACAGATTTTCCTGATTTTACTTTCGGGTCTGCTTGCCAGGCTCCAGACCAGTAGGAGGGTGTAATGTCATCAATCATTGTACTGGATGGCCATTGTACATCCCAGGTTGGAGCTGCAGCTGGTAAGCCATGACTTTCTTGAGAAGTAGGTGCGTCTTCACTGCTGATCTTTGTACGGTTCATTTTTGGGGGACAGTCCCCATTGCAATCCTGTTGAGAACAAGCAATTTTAAGTTATCTAGATGAACATTTGCTTAAAGGGATTGTCCAAGTTAGCTAGGGAAAAATTGCCAGTGCTTGAGAAAGTGATTTTAAATAATGATGATGTTTAGTTACTCACCATGTCCATCATCTAACAGCGTCAAAAATGATGGCTGTATAATAATACACTGTATGTATGAACAAACAGCCATTATATTATTTGATTCAATAGAATTCAACAGTTAAAAAGACAGATTTGTGCACATTTTTGGAGCTCTAAAATTGCTGTTTTATGGGCATATAGGCTAAAAAAAATTGCTTAAAAATTAGGTGTGGACATCGTGTAAGAAAACTTTGATGCCTAATTTTAAATCAATAAAAAAGATACTCAGCAATATACCAAATAGGCAAATAATTAACTTAAATATTAACTATATAATGTCAGCTATTACAAAGAGTTCCAAATATATAATAGGAATATAGTGGAATAAAAGGAATAATTACAGTTTTTTAGAAGTGTAAATTGAATGGGTTACTACCGAGTGCAAAGTTTGTACTTCTTGTTTGACAGTGGTTTTTATTTTGATGTGTACTCTGCTAAACAACAAAAACAATAGACTACGTCAAGATAAAAAAGAATACCAAAAAAGAATGTATTATACATAAAAAAGGCAATGTTTCACAAGTTATGACCTACAACAAGGTCTGTTTGCACATCAAATGTAATAACAAAAGCACTGAGTGTGCACATATTTTTTGTCATTATAAATACCCTGCAGAACAACATGCATTTTTTTTAATTAAACAGGTGTCATTTGTATAGCACACTAAGCCAACAGACGTATTAGTATATTTTTGAAATGGGTGGAATAACCTACCTAGTCACAGGGGTGGATTAACTTTACCATAGGCCCTGGGCTGTTCACCAAGCTTTGGCCCCCCACCCCTCTAACTATAGTGTTCCTAGTACAGGATAGAATATCAGGAAGCATTGTACTCACTTTTGATTTTCCATTTTGAATTAGGTGCCTAAATACCTTAACAGAGGCACCATTGTCTCTGCTCCCTGCTGCTTGTATCTGTGAATTAGGAGGTGGGGGGTGGGGGCTTCCTGTTCCATCTCCATCATGAGCCCCAGTGTAATGTTATTCTATGGCACAAGATAGGTGTTATCTAGGGGTTAAAGTATAAAATATTGTACTACTCACTCCCTCACAATTCAATTCTCAACATTATTACAAACCTCAACCAGACCCCTAAATAGACACTGGACCCCAAAATATTTTTTTTTCCGCAAATCTTGGCAGAACTGTACTCACTGCGGGGAGACTATACACCACTAAAGTATATATCTGTTTGGGCACCCATGGACCCCCCTAGGGGCTCAGGGCCACGGCCTTCCACCCAAAACGGACCTATTCTAATCTACTACTGCCTAGTCAACACATGTTACAGAGACTTTAATGTAGGAGAGGTAAACTAACTATATAGCCAACATCTTTGCAAACTAATCATAGAACTACATTACCCTTAGACTATGTTCACACAACATCTTTTTTTGGCCGTATTTTAGCTGCATTTTTGGATGGCCGTCATTTTGAGAAAAAACTATGGCATCATTATGCAAATTACAGCTGTAATTTGCACATTGCTGCCATATTTTTGTCCCAAAATGACTGCCATTTAAAAAATAAAGGCTGTAAAATGGCCAAAAAAGAGTTGTATGAACATAAACTTATATTGCTATTTAAATTTGTATACCTCAAGTGCAAGTACAACCTTTAGGCTATGTTCCCACAACAGGAAAATGACGGCCATTTTTCTGGACAGTTGTCATTTTAGCGCTAAAAGACGGCAATCTGCTGATAATGATGGCTGCTAATAATGTTCATCCAGAAAGAATTAATAGGCATACCAAGCAGAGCTAATCAGGTACAATGCGGACTGCAGGCAAAATAAATAAAGAGCTTGATTCTTGATTCTGGCTATGCACTGTATTTGGTATTTTTACTTCTTTTTAACCCTTTGAAGACCAGGCCAAATTTTGTTTTTGTGCTCTCGTTTTTCTAGTTTTTTAGCTACAGACCCACATGAGCCCTTTTTGCGACACCAATTGTACTTTGCAATGACAGACTTAAGTTTTGCATAAAATATGCTACGAAACCGGGAAAAAATTATTTGCATGGTAAAATTTAAATAAATCGCCTTTTTTCTGGGGGATTTCGTATTTAAGCCGTTTGCCCTTTGGTCAGTACAATTACAATGATATGTAACTGATATAACTTTCATTTTATTTGACAGCTTTTAAAAAATTCTAACTTTTAAAAAAAAAATGAAATGTTCTTAAAATTGCTCTATTCCCATTCTTATAATGCTTTTATCCTTTGATCTATGGGGCTGTGTGAGGTGTCATTTTTTGCACCATGATCTGTACTTTCTATACTGTACTTGCGTATATGCGACTTTTTCATTGCTTTTTGGTACAATTTTTCTGGATTTGATGTGACTAAAAATCTGCAATTTTGCATTCTGATATTTTTTTGTGCTGACACCGTTTACCGTGCATGATCAGGAATGCAATAATTTACTAGTTAGTTGCTTATGCACGAGTAATTACCAAACATGTTGATTTATTTATTTTTATTTATAAAATAGGAAAAGGGGGTGATTCAAACTTTTATTAGGGAAGAAGTTTTTTTTATTAACAAAAAAAACTTTTTTTTTTTTACACACTAAAGGTCCCTCTGGGGGACTTCTATTATAACTACATTAATCTCTTATTGAGATTTATCCAGTTCATATCTACTGCATAGATCAATGACATCGGTGACTATTGCTCTGGTTTGCTGCAGCCTAGAACAATAGATCGCCGAGCCAGGGTCAGCGCTGTTAAGGCGCAGAGCCCCGGCCCAGCAAGAAGCAATGACTACTCCTCTAAAATCTCAGGGAGGCGGTCCCGCCACTAGACCACCACAGATGAGGGAAAACAGCCATTTAAATGCAGCTGTCAGCTTTGACAGCTGTATTTAAATGGCTAATTAGCAGACACAGTGATCAGACCATGCCCACTAACTGCCACGGGAGTGCGATGGGAGCACAGCGGTTCAGAGCGGGGTGGCAACATGACCCCCTCTGAACTCCATAAATACATATATGCCATAGGTCGTCAAGGGTTTTTAAGGAGCTATCAATCTTTTTAAAAAATTTTAATAAAGCCTACATTGTATAAAATCAAGCAAAGAAGCTCAGGTCAGCTACCAGTATTTATTTGTGGCTAAATGTGACTGCTTCAGACCCAGGGGTCACATACACATTACTGGAATCACAACTTAATGATGAGAGCCATGATGCCATACTATGGCAATAACAGCTGAGGTTGCTGATGAGGCTCTGACATTACTAAAAATGCAGATCATTATAATTTTCATAATTTGTGCCTCTTTGATAGCTGTACACTGCACTCAAGCCAGGAGCACAGACGCAGTGGAGAAGGCACAGTGACATGCACCCTGCTCTACAACGCAGCTATGCATGGATTGAGAAGCCGTCCCTATATGAGTAAACTACACATTTTTAGGAAACATCAGGACAAATAGATTTTGGCTGACAAATCTTGGCAGTGTATGGATACCTGTAGTGGCAATAATATTTTGAAAATACTGATTTGAGGATTTTATTAAGGTAATCTACAATTATCTGATATTGTCCAAATTTTAGCACTTTTTTTTCTGTCCGTGACAGGAACTGTCCAAGGCAGTAGAGGTTTTCTATGGAGATTTGCTACCGCTCTGGACAGTTCCTATCATCCTGTCACAGACAGAGGTGGCAGCAGAGGGCACCATGTCAAACTGGAAATAATACATACAGCAGTTGATAAGTACTGGAAGGCTGAAAATTTGTAAATAGAAGCACACCAGTTGACACCAGTTGATTTGAACATTGCTACAATATATCATTAAGAGTTAAATAAAGCCTGCAGAACTTTGACCTGTCTGAAAAAAAGAGCTTGTATTTAAAATTGGACTCAAGCCTAATAAATTATTTCAGCCATTGTACTTACTAACTTAAGCAGAACGCATTTATAAGGCTTAACAATGGCAATATACTAACGCTAACTATTATTTTACAAGTTGCTGATTTTAATGAACTGTTTTGGTAGATGTTGTCCTTGGTTAGGGTGCTTGGGTTGCTGAAAGATTAATTTCCTCCCACACATGTGGCATAACAGCACAATGGCTGCCACGTCAGTCTCTCCTTGTTAGGGAAGAACAAGTGTAAAATAAAACATTTCCTTAGTAATCGGTAATCACATTTTTTATTTCATAAAATTTATTCGGAATAATAACATACAGACAGAGGGATTTTAAAACGTATCATTTTGCAGAATTTCATATTAGTTATATCACATTAGACAAGAGAGTTTATACATTAGGCAGAGACATACTGTAGTTTCAGGTTCTGGGCCCTAGTGCAAAATCTCTGAAAGGCCCTCATTGACCATGTGCTCTTTATAATACTGGTTTCTTTTGTGGTAGAGGGTCTTTGGGCTCCATAGACACCATAACACAGATGCATATACTACCTCTGCAGTCCCTAAAGCTGTTAGTCTTTAGATGTCTAGATGTGATGTCCCACTATAATTGTTATTTGCACCTGTCAAAAGCTTTCTCTCAGGTTAAGTGGTGAATGAGGTATTCTAGAGTTTCACCATTAGGAGTCAGTGTTTTATATATTTGTATGTTATATGCGCAGCTTAGGAAGGTCATGGGTTAATGTTTGTTGTACCATGTGTTTCATGCTGACCAATAGGAGGTGCTCTCTTTCCCTCAACCTGTCCTGACTTTCTACACACACTCACCCCTGTAGGAGTTAGTTAGCTCCGTGTGGGAGGAAGTGGGACAGTCTGTTGAGTCTAGTCACTGAAGTGAACAGATGCAGCTAGATTTAAACAGTTCTTAGTACTATAGTACTACCGCTATATCTACAATGCATTGCTAAGCACACTCAAGGGAGAGTAGTAACCAAGGAACAACCTTACCCATGCCAGAAACATGTCTACAAAGAGCATAGTAGGATCCTGAACAAGTAAGGGACCAGTCTCGATAAAACAAAGCAGCCAGTACAGAAGGCCCACGTATCCTATCCGCAGTGCAGGTAACTGGGAGACTTAGGACACCTAGCTACACCCAGATAACCACGGCTGGGGCTTGTACTACCCTACTGGGATAGGTTTTTCAATACCAGGGGGCAGAACGTGGTTAGACACAGTCTAAACACAAGTACAAGTAACATTTGACTATTGAGGAGATATTTACAAAAGATTCTGAGAACATAGCTACACTGGGTTAGGGCTTCTCTGGCAAACTCCACTCCTCTGCTCTAATTTCTACTCTACAAGCACTGCTACCACTATCTCTCTTGTTTCTCTCAAGCACCTCCTCCAAGCACAAGGATCAAACACTCCAGTGTGTCAAGATTACTTTCTGTAAACATGTACAGTTATATTGAAAATCCTTACAGTAAAGCTGTAATAAACCTGCACTTATACTCACAACCGCACACCGTGGGTTATTTTTCCCCTTTTATTTGGGTGGTGGTACCGACAGCCTGGGTGGGTCAGTTGCCACTCAGGACTGCAGTGACAAGAGCCCAAGGGACCCGCAACAACCTGGCAGGTTACCGATCATTTAGGGAACACAGCCAGCCATACAACAAACAGGTATCGACATCACACATGTGTGCTGGACTAGCACTGGCGTCACAACACTAACAGCTCCGGCTGACCTGTCATAAACCAGTACTAACATCACCAGGTGGCACACACATAGAAAGGCTAAGCATAGAAGATCATCCACTAATCTCATTCATATACAAGGGGGGGGGGATTTATCAAGACTGGTGTACCTGTATGCCAGCCCCATGCCCCACCCTGGATTGACTCTCTTAGTAAATCCGGTGGCCCTGGCTCTGGCGCACAAGAGGCGCCAAAGTCTACACCTGATACGGAGCAGACAGATTTCTACCATGATTTACATCTTGCCGTGCCCCCTTGTCTGCCCCTCAGATGAGCAGGTGTTTTGATAAATTCCTCCCAAAGATGCTGAGAGCAGATCAGGAAGCTTACAGGATGCTCTCAAGCCTTTGCACGTCCTTCCTCTCCTACGGATGTTTCTTCTACCTTACAGGAAGGGGCAGGGTGCTACATCAGTTACGCAACTCCAGGTAAAGCAATTGAGAATTACAAATATGTGTAAACCAGCCTTCTTGTATATTTTTGGCTTTGTGACCGCCTCTGGCAGCCGCAACCAGGCCATTGAGGTTGGGAAGCTATTGCCAATATATGTACCGAGTTGTGTAAACGTTTTGTAACACCAGACCACCAGACAACTTTAAGTGTGACTTGTATCAAAGTTTGCAAATTTTGTATACTGATGTACATAGTTAATAGGTTCCTCTCGTAACATTAGGCTAAAGGACATGTATATTTATAAATGAAAGAATGTGAAATTTGTCCAGTTTTTATTGCCACTTTATCTTCTGAAATACTCCAGAGCAAAATTATACAATGAAAATATCATAGAAGGTTGTGATAGTTCATACAAAATGAAAGTTATACCAAAGCAGCCAAAGATCAATTTTTTCTCTATATATGGGACAGATTTTAAATCCTCTTGAAGCCATTATAAAGTCAACCTGCTGTCAATAAGATTTTTTGCCTTTGGCTTTAGAGCATATAAAATATGCCCCATAGCATAAATTGATTCTTTAGAAAACTCAAGGCATTCTTAATTTAAAAATGTTCCTTGAATGTGTATTGTGGTAATAATATTATGTAATAATACATTAAATAATATAAAAAGAGAAATTTCTACATGTATGAATATTCACAAACCCTTTTAGCTCTTCATGAGAATTGCCATAGGTAGCAGATATACTTCCTGCGATACTATGGTTTTGCCTTTTGTTTTAAGCAATTTTTGAACATACATTGGGACATAGATACCCTCTGAGATAAATATGTTTAAGGAATTCTTTATAGCTAAGGTTCCTTTTAAACAGGTAGACAGCTGCCTAATAATGATGATGATGATGATGATGATGATAATACTACTACTACTACTACTACTAATAATAATAATAATAATAATAATAATAATAACACCAACACTACTTAACTATGTAGAAATGCATTGGCACTTGTTAAAAGGTTCATTCAGATACCCTTATTACCAGTAACCAACTGTCACTCGAACAAAGATTATTCCTATGGCCATTCACTTTCATTGTTGTTGGCATTATATTGCCTAATTCCCTGATCAGACTAAATGAAAGAAGCTTATTTATGTAGCCAATATTTTCCTGTGTAAGGGTATGTGCACACAGAGAAATCTGCTCGAAATTAATATTAATATTAATTAATATGTACATTTCTATTTTCTATTGTGTATAATAGGCTTTCCGCTCATTTGTGCACACAGCGGAATTTCCATCAGTAAAATTGCATCCACACTTTTGTGTGGCCGCTATTCATTGAATAGCGGCCTCGCAACCATGACAGCTCACACAATGGAGAGTGCGGCAGTAGCCACGCCTCAGTGCTCCTCATGGCCTTAGCGAACCAAGGATTTCAGAAAAAGCAGCATGGGAACAGTGCTGAGGATAAAGGTAAGACACTTATCTTCATCCTCAGCTCCCCATGCCCACTAGGGAGCTATCAGCAGGTTAGATTTGGCTTCAATAATCAGATAAATCTGCTTGTGTAAACACACCATTAGAGTCTACTGGCATTCTACTGTGTTGTTGCTTGTTGCACAACTGCTTATGGGAGAACTCTATCGAAAATCATAATTTCCCAGGAGGCAGGGGTAGGGTGGAACATGATAAACAGGTGCTACTTACCTCTCCCAATGATTCCGCAATGCCACATCACAGACTATGGTACCACCATATGAACTTACTTCCTTCCGAGTTTTGACAAAATTATAACTAGGGGGAAAATACTCAACCCAGCTGATAGATTGCCCTTTCAGCCAATCAGTGACTGCAGCGGTGTTGGGTCCCTGTTACTGACTAGCTGAGCAGCAATCCATCAGCCGAATCATGATTTCCCTACAGAAGGAGATCCAGGAGCCCGGTGGGAGTCCCAGAGTGGTAAGTACAGCTTGTTTATGTTTCTCTCTGCACCTGCCTCCTGGAAAAATTGTATTTTCTACAGACTTTTCCTTTAAGGTAAACATGTTTCTTATTGGACAACTGTATTAGAAATAATGTAAAAGACTTGCACCCTGTTTTTTTGTTTTTCTTTTTACAAGCATCTTACTGAAGATTCAGAACAGTGCAGAGAGGCATTGAAGCCATGAGACATCCAGTTGCATGGCTTTCATGTTGAATGTACCAGAGCAGAATAGTAGAACTTTATACAGTATTACTTATCTTCACTGCAAAATATTTATACAAAATACATTTTGCATTTGAATATCATTAATTTTTTTTTACATTGGTCAGTAGTTAAAAATACTTGAAACTGTTTAAAATTTGTTCTGAAATATACAGTTTATGGGGAGAGCAGCATGCTTATCTGACAGCAGCATGTCTGTTCATATACAGTATGTCCTCAGTCACCAAATATCAGTAATAATACAGTAAAAAGAAGACAGGGTGAAAGGGTTGCAGGCAGCTGCAGTTTCTAACCCTTCCTCTCCCAATCTCTATCATTCGAGATTAATAGAAGCGTCAGAATAAGACATATCAGAAGCAGCCTTTACTGACCTCTCCTGCCCACAGCTCTGTGGTGTCTCAGGATTGCCCATAGGAAAATCCATCTATGCTTAATGTTTACATCTTCTTCTTTCCTACAAGTACTGAACGCAGGTAACATCCACATGTATGTTGGATAAATAAACTCCATTCAACATGTGCAAATTTTGAAACCATGAACTGTATTTCTGCAGGGCTAAGTCACTAAGCCTTCTATGATATCCAATTGATAAGGACCAAAGTTTCTTTACAGTTAATACACTATGCAACATCAAATTACCATATGATGTCATCTATACAAATTAAAGTCCAGTGTAGTAATTCAGACAAGTACATGTGAAATCTTTACATTTTATGTATCATTTTAATACTGCTGTCTTACAGGTACATCATTGTAGAATACAGAAGACCCACCTTCTGGATATTAACCCTATCGAAAGAATTTAAACAGTAATACTTCTTATAAGGAGACATGAAACTATAGCAAACAGCTTGGGATACAATAAAGTCAAGGAAAGATTTAGAAGTGTAAATATAAAAATCCGTATTTTTTTTTATAACAAATCCCATTATTTTAGTATTAGGAGGCCATCAAACACAGGTCTCTACTTACTGTAATCCACCACTTGTGATTCTATTACATAATATTGTAACCAGTTGTACAACACATTTGCATTCCCGTCATGTAAACTCTGTATCCTTTATGACATATTAAATCTGACAACAAGTGTCATCAGTTCTGGGATTAGGCTGCCTGTGATACTGTATTTAATTTTATTTCTGGCAAGCAATTGTTTAATGCCATGTTTATCTACATCTATAAAATGCCCTTAAACCCTTAAAAACAGAGCCAATTTCGATTTTTGCGTTTTCGTTTTTTCCTCCTCGTGCTTAAAAGGCCATAGCACTTGCATTTTTCCACCTAGAAACCCACATGAGCCCTTATTTTTTGCATCACTAATTGTACTTTGCAATGACAGGATGAATTTTTTCATAATGTACACTGTGAAACCAGAAAAAAATTCAATGTGTGGTGAAATTGAAAAAAAAATTTTGTTTATTTGGGGGAAATGTGTTTTTACGCCATTCGCCCTGGGGTAAAACGGACTTGTTATGTATGTTCCTCAAGTCGTTACGATTACAATGATGTAACATGTATAACTTATATTTTATCTGATGGCCTGTAAAAAATTCAAACCATTGTCAACAAATATATGTCACTTAAAATCGCTCTATTCCCAGGCTTATAGCGCTTTTATCCTTTGGTCTATGGGGCTGTGTGAGGTGTCATTTTTTGCGCCATGATGTGTTCTTTCCATCGGTACCTTGATTGCGCATATACGACTTTTTGATCGCTTTTTATTACAATTTTTCTGGATTTGATGAGACCAAAAATGCGCAATTTTGCACTTTGGGATTTTTTTGCGCTGACGCCGTTTACCGTGCGAGATCGGGAATGTGATTAATTAATAGTTCGGGCGATTACGCACGCGGCGATACCAAACATGTTTATTTATTTACTTTTATTTATAACCTTGGAAAAGGGGGGTGATTCTGACTTTTATTAGGGGAGGGGGCTTTTTATTGGCAACACTTTTTCTTTTACATTTACACTTATACTAGAAGCCCCCCTGGGGGACTTCTAGTATAAGTGCTTTGATCTCTCATAGAGATCTCTGCAGCATAGATCCATGAGATAGGCACTCGTTTACTTCCAGCTGCTGCAGCCGGAAGTAAACGAGTGCTGAGCCGGGGACGGCGCCATCTTGGAGAGGTCCCCGGCCGGCTTCAGACAAGGAGATCGCTCCTCCGGGATAACGTCCCGGGGGAGCGATCTCCGCCACTAGACACCAGGGATAAGCTTAATCCGGTAATCGGATGCAGCTGTCATGTTTGACAGCTGCATCTGATTACTGTATTAGCGGGCACGGCGATCGGACCGTGCCTGCTAATACCTGCGGTCCCGGGTTACAAGCGGCACCTGGGACCGCCGTGGTTCAGAGCGGGGTCGCCGCGCGGCCCCGCTCTGAACGCCCTTACCGGCAATAGGGCGTAAATATACACCCTTTGTCGTTAAGGCGTTAATATTGAGAAGACTGAATAATCTAGTGATGTCATGATACAAATTTTATTAAATTTCATGGGCTAAAGGGCAGGAGTAGAGTGATGTACTCTTATCCTTTCAAAAGTTTTTAGTATGTTAAATGCTGGAGCATAAAGTATGTACATTTAAAAACTAGAACAGCTGTTGGCTATCATTAGTGGATTCATTCTCTTAAAATGCAATTGGCATACATTAAAGTGTGGAAATATGGAAGCATGCATGTGTTAAAGCTAACATGACATTACTGTGTCCATACCAACAGTTTAGATTTTCACTTTTTGTTGTAAATGAGACATGAATGGTGACTTTAGTTGGTTATTATAGTTTTCATACATGAGGCAAGTGGTCTCTACAATAGTGCTAGTGAAATTTTCAAACAGAATTTTTTTTTTTTTTTTTATAATTTGTAACAGTTTTCCACTCCGCCTTTATAAAGCCATAGATGCACATGAATTCAAAAGTAATGAGAAATATTGAAGAAACATTTGTACTTCTTTATGCAGGATCCATTTGTAGGTTTGGCACCAAAATTTGCTCAAGAGGAGTGAGAGCTATTTTGCATATCCTTTTTTCCCAGAATTCTTAGTGGAGCAGCAATGGTCTGCAAGTCTCCACACGTCTTTATGACGAGCTCTTCTTAAGGAGAGTCACTACCCCTTTGACCCATGTCGATAGACCTCTCACTAGCCAGCCAACACCCTGCTTTGCACTGATGAGGGGCAAAAATCAGTGTAAAGACCATCAGTGAATAGCAGTGCATCTTGCACCACTACTTACTGTAAAGGATGGGGGAATTCCTGTTCCTTTACAGTGTGTTCCCCACAGCCAAGGCAGAGAGAGAGGCAGAAGCAAGCAGCTATTTGAACTTGCCGTGCCGCCCTTCTCCCCGCTGTGGGGAAAAGCTCCTGAAGCCCCACCACCCACCCTCCTCAAGCCCCAGCTGCTGCTTCTCCATAGACTCACTTCCACCGGCCTGCTAGACCTCCTGGGACCCATCACTAGGCCACTACAATCCCCCTCCAATGCCCACTGGGTGGTGCCAATTCAAGCAAGTAGCCGGCACGGAGTTTAAACAGCCGCTACTTCAGCCCCTCTCTCTGCCTTGGTTGCGGGGAAGACCCTTTTAGAGAAGCAAGGGTGGCGCAAGTTCAAATAGCCACCCGCTCCTGCCTCTCTCTCTGCCTTTCTGCGGGGAATACTGGTTTACATTGGTGTTTCCAAACACCTCAATAGCTGTGAGCTGAACAATAGTTTCGCTGATTTTGTTCGGATGCCAAACAATGTTCGAGTAGTGAACAAAACTTCAAGGGGAAATTTAATTTGAATACCAAAGTGTTCGAACACAGAGGCAGTCGGGAACATGGCTCCCACTCATGGCTCTCCCTTTCTCATATAAGTACTGCTTGTGGCTCCTTTCTTAGACTCCTTATCACCAATTTTTCTCCATGTCTTCCTCACCCTTTCTGACAGACTCTCTATAATTTCCTCATCATTATTCCTTCCTTCTCATGCTCAGTTGTAACTTAAGGAGCTTTAATAACATCATCTCAGATTCTTAACCCCTTAAAGACCGGGCTAATTTTCATTTTTGCGTTTTCGTTTTTTACTCCTTGTGTATATAAGGCCACAGCAGTTGCATTTTTACACCTATGGACCCACATGAGCCCTTTTTTTTTGCCTCACTAATTGTACTTTTCAATGACAGGCTGAGTTTTTGCATAAAATATGCTGCGAAACCAGAAAAAAATTATATACGCTGTGAAATTAAAGAAAAAACGCAATTCTTTTTCTTTGGGGGGGGCTTCGTTTTTATGCCGTGTGTCCTATGGAAAAACTGCCATGTTATATATGTTCCTCAAGTCAGTATGATTAAAATGGTATGCAACTTGTATAACTTTTATATTAATTAATGGCTCGTAAAAAAATTAAAACTTTTACCGAAAATACACGTTCCTTAAAATCGCTCTATTCCCATGCTTATAGCACTTTTATCGTTTGGTCTATGGGGCTGTATGAGGTGTCATTTTTGACGCCATGATCTGTAATTTCTATCGATACCTTGATTGCGCATATGCGACTTTTTGATCGCTTTTTATTACAATTTTTCTGGATTTGATGCAACCAAAAATGCACAATTTTGCACTTACGCCATTTACCGTGCGAGATAAGGAATTAAAAAAATTAATATTTCGGGCGATTACACACCTGGTGATACCAAATATGTTTATTTATTTATATTTATAAAATGGGAAAAGGGGGGTCATTTGGACTTGTATTAGGGGAGGGGGTAATTTCTTAAAACACTTTATTCTTTTTTCACTCACAGTAATTAGAAGCCCCCTGGGGGACTTCAATATACACAGCACTGATCTCCCATTGAGATCAGTGCTTTGTATATAATAGAGCAATGATCCATCAGATCGGTTCTCTATTATAATGGTCTGCTGCAGACCACATACATGGATTGCGGAGCCGAAATCAGGATCATTCCGACGCTGAACCCCCAGCTCATTAGAACGGATCTCCCCTCCGCGATCCCATCGGGGGGGGGGGGTGAGATCCCTCACTAGACACCAGGGACAGGGGGCACATATACTTCAAATGCTGCTGTCAGCTTTGACAGCTGCATTTGAATAGTTAAAGGACAACTCCCGCGGGACCCCCCCCCCCCCAAAAAAAAAAAAAAAAAAACACAGACACTCACAGACACCATACTCACCATCCCTCCGGTGACAATCGCCACTCGATTCCCCCGCCGTCCGCCTCTCCGTCACCGCCGTTCACCGTCCAGCAATGTCTCTCACTTCCGGGTCCAGGGGATGGCTGGAGCGCATTGGCTGGAGCGCATCACATGGCTTCCAGCAAGCTCAGCCAATCAGGGCTGAGCAAGCTGGAAGCCATGTTATACGCTCCAGCCAATGAAAAGGCTGCTGGTGCGCATGTGCACCAGCAGCCTTTTCTCTCCCATTCACTATTCATGAAGACGCTGAGGAGGAAGAAGACCCGGACCGCCCCCTCGCTCTGACGTCGTCGTCTCAAGATGGCGCCCAGGAGAAGAGGACGGTGACGACCGTAATAGGTAATGTATAATTTCTACAACTTCCGATGGGGGGGGGGGGGGGGGCGGGGTGGGAGCGGGGCACCGAAAGTCAGGAAAGGGGGCCAGACCGGGTATTTAACCACATTACAAAGTTATATAACTTTGTAATGTGTGTTAATTAAGCACAAAAACTTTTTCGTGGGAGTTGTCCTTTAATTAGCCAGCCGCGGCGGCTAAGACCTACAGTCCCTGGCTGCACATAGCAACCAGGGACCGCGGGCTGCAGAGAAGGCTCACGCCAGGAGCCCTCTCTGATCCCCCTTAACGGCCGCATGGCGGGAATACCCGTCATGCGTCGTTTAGGGGCTAAGTTTCTAAATGCTGATTGGCCCTTTAGTGCTTTAGCTGGAGCTCAATGAACAGATCCACTGCTTTTTTTGTTGTTTTGCTGCTGTATTGGAGCAGAACAACTGAAATAATCATGTTTGGGGGGAAAAAAAGTCTAAGTGAGCTGGGCCTACAGTCTTGAAGCAGAATGGAAATCCGCTGCAATGCGGTATGTGTGGAACTGACCTAAGGGCCTTTTAGATGAGCCAAGTGACTGTAGGAAATAAGTGCCAGTGTTGGTGATCAGCGCTCATTTCCAGTGTCTTCACTGGGTCGCACAAATGATCACTGTCCCATTAAGTTCATTATTATCAGCAGCGTCTCCCCTGTTTACATGGGCAATGTATAGCCAATAACAATGATTTATTGGCTGTATGAATGATGCCTTCATTATCTTACCGCTGGCTCTTTTACTCAGGCCGATTATCGTAAACAAGCATTTAGAGGAACACTCGTTCATTCGATAATTGGCACATGTAAAAAACACCTTAAAAAAGTAAGGCTTACACAGCATTGTCACTGTGTGTCTCCATACACCGAAAAACAACAGCGTGCCCTTTACTAGACCACATTCAGTCACCAGCTGACCAGACACACTGCTGTGTGTCATAGTGTATGTCAACATCACTTTTCTTGATAGAATCCAATGTATAGCTGGAACACACAGCAATAACAATGTGTAAACTCAGTCTAACATGGTTATGCAATGTAAATTGTAGGGAAGACTACAACTCCCAGCAGCTCCTGAAAGTCGCCTATGGCTGGCAGGACATGCTGGGAGTTGTAAACAAATGGAAGGTATCAACAGTTTACAGTTAGCTTATATAATCCTGGAGGGGTGCAGACTGCACAATACTACATTTTTAAACCTCTTCTACCTTCTCCTCTGCTGTATGCTGTCTGTTATTTGTAGTTCTGAAGCTGCCTAGTCTGCCTGTTGAGTCCCTCAGCATTATTTTTTATCACTTGGGCAGTCCTGACCCATATAGAGCATGCACGGCACTGCACAGCCTTCTAAAAACAGAAGCAGGCTGTAACATATAGAAAGGGTGATGTACAGGCAAATAGCCAGGCCAGGAGGCAGAAACGACCAGCCTATAGAGGGTAACGTCTCATCTGGCATTTGCCAGGAAATGCTAGACAGCCAGGTGACATCTTCTCTGATCGCAGTCTTTATTTTTCTGTGTTCTTCATCTGACTAGGACAGCCAAAATGACTTCTTCTAACTTCTGTTATTTGTGTCTCCATATAGTAATATGCCCCCTGTGCCCCCATTCAGTAATAATTTACCCCTTGTGCCTCCCTGTAGTAATATTGAACTCTGTTAAGCCCTATAGTAGTTGCCACTGTACTAACAGTTTCCCACTGTAGACAAACAGAAATAAAATGAGATATTTAAATACCTAATATTTATCTAGTCTGGGCAGACACATGGAGCTGTTCTTTCTTCAATGCTTCTGCCTGTGAGCCACAGGAATCCCTGAGCAGGCACGATGATGTCATATCATTCCACCAGCCAGAGAGAGAAGAGCCTTCAGCCTATAAGTGGAGTGTGGGGAGATGACATCTCCAGCTCCACCATTCTACTTCACTGCATGGGCGTCCTTCGACATAGGTGCAATTCAGCAGGTGGTAGCCCAGAGATCAGGGGCACTGGCTAAAAATCTGGGACTTGTGCCCTGGATGCCCGATGATAGTGTCGCCCCATTTGCATGTTTTAAAATTCTTACATACAGTACAGGTTAACTTTCAATTATTTTGTGTAGAGTAATACAATTTACAGTATCTCTCTGTAATCTATTTCTGTCTATGAAAAACCTATATAAGACCTAATATAGAAACCTATAAAAGATCTATAACCTTATATACACTGAATATTCAGTATATTTGTAGCAGTGAAATTAGATATATAAATCAATATTATTTGCCATTTTATGTGTATGCCGTTCTGGATAAACATATTCAAGTGATATAGCAGATGGGGTCCCACACTGGGATAATTGTCAGGTATAAAACAGCACATTTATTCATTATTTTTCCATTAATACCACTCTAAGTAGGAGTGATGATGGAACAGATGTCTGCAGGCAGATGAAAACCAAATGTCATGTTGAACCTATCTGTTATGACAAGACTGAGCGGCTGCAGAGCCACCACACCTCTCTTGGGCATGCAGCACCTCGTCCTTGGAAGGCGGGCTTTTCTACGGCTAACTTGTATGCACGCAAACTCTATAAAAAGTCTGTGACATTTTCTGTTGTAAGGAACTTTTGATATGTAATGCAGTCAATATATACATTTTTTGCTAAACACTTTGGAACTGGTACTAGTGCAAAAAGAAATGTTTATGGTCAGATGTTATATTACATGTTCTGCCTACAACTCCAAATTGATCACTGGAAACCGTTTTCTATGGGCAAACTCATAGCCTTATGGGTGTTCATACTACTATTATTCCTTTCTGTTTTTCCTATGCCCTCCTGCTGACTAGCTCACAAATGTATAGGACAAATGGAGACTGCATAGTCAATGTATTTGGGTTTATAAGTTCAGTATTAATATGGTATTTATAAGTTGTAATAAATGTGAAAGTGTTATATTTATTAGCTGTGTTAAAGTGAGCCTGTCATCATCTTAATGCTACCTGAAGAACAAGTATTTGGGGTATCCCCCTACCCTACCATCTTAGATTGATAAATCACTACCTGTTTGGGTATAGGAAGAGAATTATCAATTATCACCAGCCACAAGGGACCACCCCAATGACCTGTGGTTCAGGCAGCATGAAAGTGATGACAAGGTTCCTTTAAAATAAACATATTCAAAACACACATTTCCTTTGAGTTGAATATTATATTTGTAAACCTGAATATTTGCAACTTTCTAGTATAATAAATTGTAAGGATAAGTTGACAGTACAATTCTGATTTTCCTTCTACACAGGAAATCACCTAACTCTTCCTCTCTTCTTGTTGCCATACATGTGTCACTAATCTGTCCCATGATCCTATTTACTAGCTTGGATCCATGTATAAAGTCTGGCAACATCAATGTATGTTCCAGTTTGTTTCTGTAGACAATCGTTGCAGGTTCAGGTTTCAATGAGTTATCATTTTGACGTCTGCATCCGCATATGTTACTAATTTCTCCTGGATTAAGAAGGTTAGCAATTGTCAAACAAGATTGCTTATTCTGTAATTTAGTTACTAGATAAGAACGCTCATAATACAAACTCCCTTAACATCCTCAAGAGTTTCAGCGGAACGCCTAGGATTTACATATGTGTTGGGGGAGGGCAGGGAACTAAGGAACAGATGACATTTATTGTCATCAATTTTAATAAACAATTTCCTTACTTAATGCCATGAACTTCAATATTGCTTAATAATAGGACAAAAATCAGGACAACATAAAGATACATGTATAGCTGAAAATGCATGATATACAAGAAAACTATTTCCATACCAATTTATAAAATAAACCTGGGCATACACATTAAAGTGAGCTTAACCAACCAATATTGGCAGAATTTGCTGACCACCTTATATAAGGGGTGTCTACCAATGGCAGAAGTTAGGGAAGAAAACAGTTTCAACATGTTCAATCCTTTTGTTCTCAGGGAGATAATCTGCTACCAGAGGTGTCTGACAGGCATGCTTTGCTGACTATGTCCCTGATCCTGATTTATACCGCTGTCTGTGTTTTGACCTCAGCTCTGTTTACTGGTATTGTCTATGTTAGTGCTTATGTTTTTGGTATTGCTCTCCTGGTTTTCACCCCTAGCAATTTATTGGTCTTTCCTTGATTTTTTTTTATATTGGCAACATAAAGTCTTTCATGTGTTTGATTGGCCAAAAAGTTCTCAGAAACACCCAGCAGTTTATCTGTAAAAAACTTGTATAGTGACATTTTCCAATTTAGCTTACACATGTGGAACCAACCAACGGCAGATTAAATCAAACAAGTAAAATGAGGTTCCTTCAGGCTGCAAGGTGGGGGTGTGACTACAACTTCTATGGACCAGGCAATTATGCAACATTAGTTACAGTACTTTGGACAAGCCCTTACTGTATGCCCCTTGGATTCTTATTTCTTTGGCAAAATATGGACATTAAAAAAACTCCACTTTTTTATTTCTTTTTCCTATGACAGCTGTATTTTACGGTCCTAGTTTGCAGATGGACACAACCTTAGAGTAGATAGACAAGAATTGTTTAAAATAGAAATCTCCTTTAAAAAATTTCTGCCAAAATAAACTTCACTGTTCAGATGTTCAGCATCCACACAATACCGTGAAGGGTCTGGAAGCAGTTGGCTCTGTTTATGGTGTAGTGGGTGGATATAGTTATGGCAGCTCAGCTGCAATCCACTTGCACAGGAGCTGAGCTGCAATCACGCATCTTCACCACTACACAGTGGACGGAGCCAACTGCTTCCAGCCCAATTCACCGTGTAGTGCAGGTGCTGAAAAGTGTGGGCTGCCTCGAAAACCCCTTTAAAGTGATTTACTTTTTAGTAACTTTGTTATGCAGTTTGGAATCACACTGGAAAACACCACCAAAGCTAATATATTTCTGTATACAGTAATGCAGTGCATTAATCTGGATGCTGTATACATTAGACAGAATTGGAGCCAGAAATCACACAAAACACATGACAATCGCATTCAGTCGGCACAGATCCAGGCTGTGTAAATGTACTGTAAACATTTCCATTTATCTTTGCCGTCAGCAGGCAAGAATTTTAGCAAGTAATTGCAATGATATACAATATTTCATTTACAAAGAATGTTATTAAAAAAAAAGCTATTGTATATTATTCTACGGAACCAAGGTTTGAAACTGTAAATAAAGTAAATATTAATGTCCTTAATTCATCTATAAAATATGTATGGCACAAGTCTAAATATATCTATCACAAGATCATAGGGGGAACACAATTATGTAGAACTAACTGCAATGGTACAGGCAAGCTATGGTAGCAGGACACATTCCTGTCCGCCTTTTTAATGGGTTGTAAATTGAGGAAATGTTTTCAAAGGTTTCCATGTTCTGTATGATATTAACGTTGCTTTCTCTATTAATGTTTATTAGTGGCAATCTTCTCACACCGCAGGAGGGGTGGGTGCTGCTTGTGTAGCGCTATCATTTGCACCTCATTACTCTGGGGCCGAAGCTTTCAGAAAGCTGATATCCTCTTTACATTTTTACAGATGCTTCTAGTTTACCAGTTCATGACTGCTGTACGAAGAAGGACTTCCTGCCACTAAACTGCTTGCTGGCATGGGAGCTGAATTTCAAAAGCCCAGCAGAAAGTAAACCTTTGTGGCATGCTTTTGCCTTCTTTCTGAGGGTTGAAAAAAAATCAAAATACACACACCTAAAACTAACAGTCTGTATACTGAAGTTTGACTAGTGTGGCCAAGACTAAATGACATAGTAACAGTTCATAGGAAACATGAAGTATGAAGCTTCAATATGCAGAATTGCCAGTTCTAGCTGAAAAGTTATGATTTAAAAAAAATATGCTGTACACTAATGTAGTGTTCCCCAACCTGCAGCTATACAGCTGTTGCAGAACTACAACTCCCATCGGCAAGGTGAATTAACGGAAGAGAAACGTAAAGCAAATCAATGGCTGGGGTGATCACACTTTGCCTTAAAAACAACATTAGTTCCTGTAGGTACACTTGCACAAAGCTTGTTCCACATCTTGGAGAACTGACCACAGATCCTGTGTGGATGTAGACTTGCTCATATCCTTCTGTCATTGCATGTAAGACAGACTTATAACATTGATATCAGGGCTCCTTCAGGACTCCTTTTTCCTCTTTTCTGAAAATAGTTCTTGGTGAACACTGGCTGTATGTTTCTGTTGATTGTCCTTTTGCAGAATAAATATGGAGCCAAAAAGACGCCTCTCTGATAATATTGTATGATGGATACATATCTGCCTGCATTTCTCAGTATTAAAAGGGTTGTCCAGCGAAAAGCTTTTTTTTTAAAACAACTGGTGTCAGAAAGTTATATAGATTTGTAATTTACTTGTATTAAAAAATCTCCAGTCTTCCAATACTTATTAGCTGCTGTATGTCATGCAGGAAATGTTTTATTTTCAGTCTGACACAGTGCTCTCTGCTGACATCTCTGGCTGAGACAGGAACTGTCCAGAGCAGGAGAGGTCTTCTATGGGGATTAATAGAAAACCAACACAGAGTTCCTGTCTCGGCCAGAGATGTCAGCAGAGAGTCAGACTGAAAATAAAACAAAATTTCCTGCAGGACATACAGTAACTAATAAGTATGGGAAAACTTGAGATTTTTTAATAGAAGTAAATTACAAATCTATATAACTTTCTGACACCAGTTGATTTGAAAGAAAAATATTTTCGCTGGATAACCCCTTTAAGGACACAATTAATTCTGACCAAATCCCCAACTCCTTTTTCTGAAACACAGTCCCAAACTTGTGGAAAACCATGCTTCAACCATGTTGAATGTGGACACTCATAAGGGTATAAACCCACACACCGTATAAGCAGCGTATTTGCTGCTGCGATACGCAGCAAATACGCAGCAAACACGCAGCAAATACGCAGCAGATTAGATCTAAATAACTGAACACAGCATCAAATCTGTACCAACAAATCTGCTGCGTATTTGCTGCGTATTTGTTGCGTATCTGCTGTGTATACGGTGTGTGGGTTTGTACCCTTATTGTATCCCTTTAGCAAAATACAAAAATACAGAACGCAAACTAATACAAATGTTCCTGCTCCATAGACTTCAATGGACATATTCCATCTTGTGAAAGTAGTGTAAGTAGTTATTTTAGAATATTTGCATATTTTATTCGCCCATGTGAAAGGCCCCATAGATAAGCTCTGCATTACAGTCTGAAATAAATGGATATAGAATGGATTATAAATGCGCTCATATGCAAGCAAATTCTAAAGCATATTCTGCATTGGTAAGGGTTCCCCCACACACAGTTTTTTAGTGGCCACCAGTGGTTTTGTGGGTTTTTTAATGTGTTTACTTTATATATGAAAAGTGTTTGTGGTAACTATGACGTTTGTGACTGTTTGTACCCGAACGCGGACTTCATTGCTGAAGTCCGTGTTTGTATTCAAATGCCAACTTGAATGCACCCATGCCTGAACAGAAGTGGTTCAGTACCTCTTCCTTGCTGGCACACAGAGTTTGGGGTGGCAAAGGAGGGTGGCGGGGGTATGTCAGGGGTATAAAAAGTAACAGTCTGTTCCCAGGGGTGTTAAGTTAACACCATGGGGGCCAGATTATGCTCTGTAGGGGGGTAGGGGGAAGCAAGGGTTAAGTTAACTCCCTGTGGGCCAGACTGTGCACCATTAGGGGGAGACAGGGGGAGGGTTAAACTTACTCAAAGCCCAGTGTGCCAGACTCTGATGAAGAAAGAAGCTTTGACAGCTGCATCTGAATACTTAATTAGTGAGCACGGCGATTGGACCGTGCCCGCTAATAGCCGCTGCTACAAGCAGAACCTGGGACCGCGGCAGTTCAGAGCGGGGCCACCGCGTGGCCCCGCTCTAAGGTCCCCTAGATGACCCAGGACGTACAGGTAAGCCCAGGGTCGTCTAGGGGTTAAAGAAAAAAAAATCTGCTCATCATCGGCGTAGTCCACATTATTTAACGTAATCGTCTGTGCATACCTGAAATATCTGAAAAACAAAAAGGAGAGACATGGAAAAAAAGACAGGAGCAGAACACCGATCATTGACAGGTATTCTGCTCTTTACAATATGCAGCATCTTTACAGATAAGTAAAGGGGTTAATTTAATCCCTTGAGGACCAGACTGTCACCCTTGCCCCCTTCCCCTCCAGTGGAGCACAGTCTTACCCACAGGGCAATAACTTATCTCCTGGGAATCAGTGACTTTTCAGGCCCAAAAATAACCACTAAAAATGATGTAACCATAAGCTATGGCATTGTTAAGTGCAGCAGGAGACTTCTATTGAAGTTTATTGGAGAAAAACGCCACATTTGCCCAAATAACACCATACCCTCAGCATGCTGCATTTTGGAAAAACTGCCACACAGCCTCAAAAACGCCAGAGAGGAAGGAAAAATGCCACACCAAAATATCATAAACTTCTATTGACTTCCAGCTAACATCAAAGCCATGGCATTTTGGTGGCATTTTTCAAGATTTTAGTCAGTGTGAAACCAGCCAAATTGTGTTAAACCCTGTGCAACACATGTTGTTTTATTTTCTATGAGAATATATACCATAGATCTTAATATGAGCTGTAGTTCAAATTTTTTCCACTGAAAAACAGCCAGGATGCAATGTAGCCCCATAAGCCCCTATCTTCCAGAGCGGATCCAAAGATATTTTCAAATAACATATGTACACATACCCTAAGATCAAGCACTCTGGGTTGGACTAATTATTTATGAGTAACAGTGCCATTGATTTCTTAGGATTTATGCCATATTTTACCTAATAAGGGTGCGTTTACAGAGAGATTTATCTGACAGATTTTTAAAGCCAAAACCAGGAAGAAAGACTAAGATTTATCTTCTTCTCAAATCCATTCCTGGCTTTTGCTTCAAAGGTCTGTCAGATAAATCTGTCTGTGTAAAGGCACCGTAAAACTGAACACTAATGAGAAAAGCCCCCACCACTACCACCATCACCAGTACCCATACCAGGAGAGGTGACATTCAGCCATACAGATGATAAAAAAAAGTCATGCAATTTTTAAGTCAAGTTAAATCTACTTAAATCGATTTATTGCCAGGAGATATTTTGGGGTTATAAAGAGTTAATGGGAAGGGGAGAGAAATCCTCTGCTAGAAGAGAATACATTCCAAACTTCCTCGACCCACTCAAAGTCCTAATCCCCCGCAGCTGGAGCGAGCTCACCACCAGGGTGCTGCTGATACATTTTTTTAAGGCTAGTCACTGGTCACACATATAAAGTGGACCAGTTCATTCTAAGCCCACTATCAGTTCTTTAAAGAGCTAAAACTTCTTTTTGCAGAATCAAAGCTTTTCTGTCTGTCAAATAAACAAAAATATTGAGAAAAAAAAAGCTCTAAAATGCTTTACTTCCCAGATATAAGCCACACTCTTTAAGGAAAAATAAACACAAGCGTCTATCAGCTGACTTAATGCTGCCATTTTGAAATGGTATTTATTTAGACAAAACACACGGACATCTGCACAGCAAGATCTAGTACTTGATGGTGTTAAGATGGCTCTGTCTCTGCACTGTCATAATAAATAAGGCTGAAGCATAGAAAAGAAATGTGTACAGTATTCCTCATGGCGTAGAAAACATCTTGGAGAGAGCTATAAAGTCCCGAACACTAATTCAGACTAAGCAAACGAGTGCATATTTTGCTGTTTTTCTTTCCAGTTTGTTTTATTTCAAATTCACCAAGCTAAAAAGGTTTGATTATCAAAAAATAAATACACAAAAAGAAAAGTGCGATCCAACTGGCAGACAGCAAGCGGCCTGAAACTACAGTTCACCCCCGCCACAGATATATTTCCTTTACTAGCGTCAATGTGAAATGAATGTGGGTAATGTGCTCTAATTTCATTGTTTGTGACGCTGTGAGTAAAATTCCTGTATGGCTTTGAAAATAATGTCTTATAATAAACAAAAGCTAATTACTCAATTATAACATAAAGGCCTTGTTCACACATCACAGTTTTGTATACCTTTTTTTTTAGAAGACAAACTGGGATGGTAGCCAAGAAGTGGAAAAGTATAAGAATATGTTTACTTACACCCTTTATTTTGCTTTCTGGTTACTATAGTAATGCACCACAATGGCCAGATGTTACTGCATAATGAATGGGAATTTTAAAAGTCCTGTTCACATGCTGCAGTAAGACATATTCATAGTCTTCTGGATAGTCTTGGCATGGCATGGATCTGCCGTAGTTGATTATAACAGTACTGTATTAAAGGAATGGACCTGTGTGCTCCAGATTAAGTCAGCTGCTGCATTATGGTTGCTGACTATAATCAAGCCCAGGTTGTCTGATCCGGAAGGCAATCCTTTTCCCCAGGCAATGATTCAGTTTGCTTTCCTAGCTTTCCTAATCTGATCTAAATACCCTGGGCAAAGCAGAGTGACTTGTGGATCCCCCCTGGCACTCAGTACCTGGCACTTATGCCCCACTCGTCTCTCCTAGCTATGCCCTTCTGTATTACCCCCTTGCACTGCTAAAGCATCTGTGAGATATCACAGTTGTACCTTCTCCCAGGATTCACAGTTTACAGAAGGGAGATTAAAAAAGAGCACAGATTCCCAGGGAAAACTTCTGAGCTTGCAAGTCCATAAACAGAGAATGCAGGTCTTCAAAATAAAAAAGCAATGCAGAAATGTGTCAAAGCTCTGTAATTTTTTTTATTTAAAGTGGTTCTCTAATTTCAATAACAAACAAATTAGGGTCTGCTAGGGTGTAAAAAATAATATACACTTATCTCCCAATCACCAGAAAGACAGTCTTAATTTTGGGATGATGCCCCGGGATGGCTCCCATATGTCCCGCTATTCCCCCACCATGGTGCCACTGGGTGCTAACAGGGGCCCTTTCATAGTGAGCACACCTATTGAGTAGAGATGAGCGAACTGGCCGAGGTTCGGGTTTGTATGAACCTGATTCCCGCTGTCTGCAGGCTCTGTGGAGAGGGTGGATACAGCCTGAGGACCACCTGGAAAACTGGGATACAGCCTATGGCTATGGCTGTATCCCAGTTTTCCAGGCGGTCTTCAAGGTTGTATCCACCCTCTCCACAGAGCGTACAGACAGCATGAATCAGAAGCCGATAGTTCAGGTTCATACGAACCCGAACCTTGGCCGGTTCGCTCATCC
The DNA here is from genome assembly GCF_027789765.1 of Dendropsophus ebraccatus. Taxonomy (NCBI): domain Eukaryota; kingdom Metazoa; phylum Chordata; class Amphibia; order Anura; family Hylidae; genus Dendropsophus; species Dendropsophus ebraccatus. The sequence goes on along the minus strand of NC_091456.1, from coordinate 78,770,406 downwards.
CTACTATGGAGCGCTCACAGTGACACTGAGCTATAGGCTTCCTGCTCTGCCAGTACTCTTATGGCGAAGGCATCATTATGCCTGCTGCCAAAAGAGGTCTCTTCCTCCCGTTATACTGTAGCTCCATTGCATGAGTGATGTCACTCCGAGCAGGGAGTGGAGAAAGAAGCTTAGAGGACAGCAGAGCTCAGATGGAGCCAGGTGAGTATATGGATTTTTTTTATATTAAATAGGGAACAATGTCTACATGGGAGGGAGAGGAGCTTACTACCAGTGTAAAATGCCTATATATGTGTGTGTGTGTGTGTGTGTGTGTGTGTGAGGGGTTCTAACAGGGTGACATTGCCTATATGTGGGGAAAGAGGGTCTTTCTAACAGGGGGGAAATGCTTATATGTGGGGGGAGAGGAGCTTACAACCAGGGAACAATACCAATATTTGAGGGGTGTGGCTTAGTACTAGGAGACAATATTTGCATGTGGGAGGAGACGGGCTTAGTCCTAGGGGACAATACCTATATGTGAGGGGGAGAGGGGTTTAACCACAATATGGGGGGCAGAGAGGCCTAACTACTATATGGGGAAGATAGAGGGGTCTAACTACTATATGGAGGCACAGAGGTGGCTTATCTACTATATGAGGGGATAGAGGGTTCTGAGTACTATTTGAGGGTTCACATTGGGCCTAAACACTACATTGGTGCACATAGTAAGCACTGTTACAGTATGAATCAATACAGATGTGAACTTTGTATAGATGGTTAGGATATGGCAAAAGCAAAAAGCCTAAAATGTTTTTTTTCTGATTTTTCAGAGATAAGGCACTGCCAGGAGTGGTCTTCATGATGGCCAGACCAGATGGAAAAGAAAAGGAAAATTCAATCAGGAAAGACGCCTCCCTGTGAGTCACTGGATGTAGCGGCACTCTTTTCACTTATAAGGTGTGCAGAGCCTGTGTACCATTTGCATCTGGGTCCATATAGTTTAGTGTATCTTTAGATACTGGTCTTTGTATAGTGGATGTTATGTATTTATGGTATGGGGTGGTTACTATGCAGTGAAGATGTGGTGATAATATTTGTTTCTTATATAATGGTAATAAGTGGTGTGGATAAAGGGGTGTGGCTATAGGGTTCATTGCCATGAAAGTCCCTCTTTCCTCCCAACAAAAATTGAGAGGTATGTACACAGCACACTCACCCTGCCAAGTCATGTGCCAGTGGTCCAGTCCACCCGTTGTGTCTGCTTTCCCCATTTGTTGGAAAACTTTCCCTGTTCCCTCTTTGCTGAACACACTACAGACTCAGTGATTGGCTGCGGTGGGCTTTGAACATCATCAGGAGAATAGAGAGAGCTTGTCAGCGTGGAAAGTAAAGAGAGACGATGGGTGGACCAATGTGCAAGCACTGAGCTTAGCAAGATGAGTACTGATCTATTGTATGTTTTATATCATTTTACCCCCCTAGTAGGCCCTAATTGTGTGGGTGGGCACAGCTGGTGACATTGATCACCCACGAGTGTCTCCCTGCCTGCATTTTGAAGAATAACAGGGAAATTCCCGCCCATCGGTGCTTAATATAACGACTGACTGTTCAGTCATCGGCGTATGTAATACAGAAAGTGCATTCAATAATCACTTCTTTATTACCAATATTACTAGGACATTAATAGAACCTTGTATATATGACCCCAGTATAAAACAAAACCAGTAGTTGAGTTAAAAGATCATTATGCTTAATGAAAAAGACACATCTGGACGGAGATATAGTTATAATGGCACTTCAACATTCATGCTGAGTTTACTACAGTACATGCTCATAACAGGATTTGCATTACATATAATGATGATGCAGACATCTGTAACAACTTCTAAACACCACTTAATATACAATTTAGAAGACTGAATCTATATTAGAAGCTGTGGCTTTTTATAGTTTGGCATTATGATGTAAGTAAAGTCACATTCAAAAATGAGTACAATTTGTCTTTGAGTCCTAGTATGGCTATGTTCCCACGACATTATTTTTGAGTAAAGAACGGACACGGATTGCAATGGAATCAGCATCCGTTCTTTGCTGCAGGGGCAGCAATGCATTGAAGTCAATGCAATGCCGCACACTGTGTTCTCTTTAGAACAGGCGTTAAAACAATGTACCTGCCTATTATTTCCGTATGCTTTTCAGTGAACAGCACAAGGAAATAATAGCTGTTCGCACAATGTAATGTGCGACGTCGACTGCACTTTACATTGAAATAGAGGACTAATTGATTTGTGGGTACACCCGACGGTATCTGCAAGTCAATGTTGAAAATAGAACTTTCCTGCAGCCGATACAGAGGTATAGGCCCTGTCCCTGCGGCCTGAAGTTTAACAGCATCCTTTGCTCTGCAAAGGACACTGTTAAACCAAGTGTGAACATAGCCTTACTCTGACGTGTCTTCATGATGGTGGTCATGATTGTCAAACATTTTAGATTTGTTATTACAGAAAGTTAAAAAACATAAAAGAAATATGTGTTAAAGAGCTACTAACTAGCCAGTTATCACAATCTCAGGCCACCTTCACACATTTAGTAGTTTTTCAGGACCGTATATGATGTCTGCAATCGCCCATATCCTTTTTCCGCAATCCACAAAAATGAATGTATAATCCATGTATTGTATCCATAATTGTACATCAGCAAAAAAAAGGGGAAGGTTATATAGTTAAATAACTGGGAATGGTTTTAAATCCATATTTTTTGCAGATGTTACAGATGTTTCATCCATAAAAATTACAGATCTACAAAAACAAACGCTCCCATAGACTTGCCAAAATTACAGTCCATACTAGAGCTTGTCAGTAATTTTTTAAGATTGCGGATCCATAAATATACAGGCCATGTGAACAGCTCAATTGAAATCATTAGGCCGTATCTGCGAATCCATCGAAGTACGGACAAGACTACGGAATGTTTTAAAGTAGCTTAACCTGCTGCAATTTTTCCATAGAGTTTTGGATGCTGACAGAGAAAGTAGTTTTTTTACCTTCATCCTTAGTTTTCTTGAAGTCCCAAATTTTTATAATTATATTAATTAGGGGGGTTAGTGCACTGGGAGTGGGACTACAGCCCTTGGTTTACCAGTCTTCCCTTCTATCTTCAGGATTATTCTTTCAGCACTCTGCAGTGACGTCACCTTACCCGCTCACCATTGCAGAGCGCCAGATGAATGTTCATGAAGAGGGATATGCCCTAGATCAGTGCATATCTGTAGCCCCCCCCCCCACACACACACAGTGAACTGAACTCCCAAGTAACATATTAAAGGGGTAATCCAGGCACTTACTTCCTGTGAAACCGCAGGCATATGTACTGATCATCGAGTGATGTCCAATAGCTGCATGATGTCACCCCTAGACATCTCACAAGACTTACTTTGGAGTGACCACCGGGGAACAGAAAGCTTCAGCTACCTTCTGCTCCATGGACAACCCTTTTAATAAAATTGAGGATTGCCGGAAAGCAGCAAGAAAGAGGTGAAAAAAACTACCTTCTTCCTTTGTGTCTCCTCCCCTATGGGAACGTAACAGCAGGTTAAACTCTTCTGACTTGCTGCTAGTTTTCCTTTAAGGATAAACCAATGACCACATTTTATCAATGTTATTAACCCCTTAAGGATTCAGCCTGAAATGGCTTCAAGCACCGAGCCAATTATCACTTTTGCGTTTTTTCCTCCTCGCCTTCTAAGACCCATAACTTACTTTTCCACCTACAGGGCCATGTGAGGTCTTTTTTTTTTCAGGAGCAGGCGTACTTTGTAATGCCATCTTTCAGTCTGCCATAAAATGAATTACGGAACCCCCAAAATATCATTTATGCAGTGAATTTGGGTCAAAAAATGTGATTCCGCAAATTTAGGGGGGGTCCATGTTTACGTAATGCCCTTTACGATAAAACTGACATTTTTTTTTTATTCTATAGGTTGGTCTGAACACAGCGATATGCATGTTTACTAGGCTTTCTAACATTATTCTATTTTTATTAGCAGTAAAACTTTTTTTTTTGCAAATAGGTGTATTTAAAATGGCCCTATTGTGACTCTTATAGTGCTTTTATTTTTTTCACCTACGGGGTCGTATGGGGTGTCATTTTTTTGCGCCATGATCTCTAGTTGGCACAGGATGTTCAATAGCTGCCCAATGTTACTGATTTTGCGACATCATTGGGCAGCTATTGGACATTTTTGACAATGGTCATGGTTTTGGTATGGAGTTGGGTCCAGCAGGACTAGACAGTCCCTTGAGTAGCACGGTGTAGGATGCACACTGGGGCCCACTATCTCAGTAAGTGGGTGTGAATACAGGAAAGAAACGAATCCAACAGCATCCAATCTTGAAAGAAGTCTTCAAATCAATGGCCATGGTTTTGTCCACACACAATGCCTGTAATATGCAACTGCTTCCCTCTTGCCTCAAAAGTATACTTCCAAGCCAGAGGGAGGAAGTGGAACACCGGGAAGCATCACAGGTAGGACCTCTTTTGCTCCCTCCATAACCCTTTAACCCCTTAGTCCCGCCCCCCCCCCCCCCCCTTACCGACAATCATACCGGATTCACGGCGGGGGGAGATGAAAGGCGGCGGCACCGGTAATCCCCTTTACTGACGGCCGCCGCAATAACGTTAATAGCGGCGGCCGTCAGTAAAGGGGATTACCGGTGCCGCCGCCTTTCATCTCTTCCCGCCGTGAATCCGGGGGTGATAAAATAAGTGTCCATCAGACCCCAGATCAGACCCCCCTAGTGCCCCGATAACTAACCCCCCTCCCAGACTAATGTCTGTTCACAGCGATGGAAAAGTTAAAATGAATGAAAGCCCCATGCTCTCCGCCACCGGAGGAAGCGAAGAGCATGGGGCAGTGATCGGGGACCCCCCTGTGGGGTCCCGGTACAAGCGATCAGCGGTATATACTATATACCGCTGATCGCTTGTGCCACGTGCATCCCGGCACTTTTTATCCCGTCACCATGAATGATTGGTGACAGGGGATAAAAAGTGATGTGTCCTGTCCCCCAGTCACCCCCCCTTCCCCATATACGTTACCTGATCCTGGAGCTCCTTCCTCCTCGACGTCCTGGCTGGTTATGAAGTGCGCATGCGCTCCACAACCAGCCAACTCTGAAAATTTAAAGTGACAGAGACCAATTTGGTCGCTGTCACTGAACTATGATTACTGTGATAGAAAATATCACAGTAATCATAGTAGTACAGTGAAAATGAATGTATAAAGTACAAAAAGTGACAAACATACAAAAAAATAAAACACACACTTTTTATTATAGTAATAATTGCAGTTTACTCCCAAATTACCCCTAACCCCCCCCAGATTACCTGTAACCACTGCACATTGCCCGTAACCACCGCACGTTGGCCGTAACCACCGCATGTTGCCCGTAACCACCGCACGTTGGCCGTAACCACCGCACGTTGCCCGTAACCACCGCACGTTGCCCGTAACCACCCCAAATTGCCAGTGACCCCCTCCAGATTGCCTGTAACCACCCGAAATTACATGTACCCACCCCAGATTACCTTTAAGCACTTCAGTTTATCAGTAACAATCCCAGATTGTCTGTAACCCTTCCAGGTTGCACATAACCCCCCCAGGTTCCCCGTAATCACGCCAGATTACATGTAACCCCCCAGATTGCACGTAACCACCGCACGTTGCCTCTGACCACGCCACGATGCCTCTGACCACCACACGTCGCCTCTGACCACGCCACGTCGCCTCTGACCACCACACGTCGCCTCTGACCACGCCACGTCGCATCTGACCACCACACGTCGCCTCTGACCACCACACGTCGCCTCTGACCACCGCACGTTGCCTCTGACCACGCCACGTTGCCTCTGACCACCCCAAATTGCCAATGACACCCTCCAGATTGCGGTGCCCATGCCAGATTACAGGTACCCACCCCAGATTGCCTATAAGAACTTCAGTTTATCCGTAACCACCCCACATTGCCCGTAACCACCCCACGTTGCCCGTAACCACCCCAGATTGTCTGTAAGCACTGCAGGTTGCCCGTAACCACCCCACGTTGCCCGTATCCACCCCAGATTGTCTGTAAGCACTGCAGGTTGCCGTAACCACCCCACGTTGCCCGTAACCACCCCAGATTTTCTGTAAGCACTGCAGGTTGCCCGTAACCACCCAACGTTGCCCGTATCCACCCCAGATTGTCTGTAAACACTGCAGATTGCCCGTAACCACCCCACGTTTCCCGTAACCACCCCAGATTGTCTGTAAGCACAGTAGGTTGCCCGTAACCACCCCACGTTGCCTGTAACCACCCCAGGTTGCCATAACCACAGCAGGTTGCCCGTGACCACCGCACGTCGCCTCTGACAACGCCACGTCGCCTCTGACCATGCCACGTCGCCTCTGACCACCGCAGGTTGCCTCTGACCACCACACGTTGCCTCTGACCAACCCAAATTGCCAATGACCCCCTCCAGATTGCGGTAACCATGCCAGATTACAGGTACCCACCTGAGATTACCTATAAGCACTTCAGTTTATCGGTAACCACCCCACATTGCCCGTAACCACCCCACGTTGCCCGTAACCACCCCAGATTGTCTGTAAGCACTGCAGGTTGCCCGTGACCACCACACATTGCCCATAACCACCACACGTTGCCCATAACCACCCCACGTTGCCTGTAACCACCCCAGGTTGCCGTAACCACAGCAGGTTGCCTGTGACCACCCCATGTTGTCCGTAACCACCCCAGATTACCTGTAACTACCTCAGGTTGCCCATAACCACCCCAGACTGTCCGTAACCACCCCACATTACTTGAAATCTCATTTTTTTTTATTTTATTTTAGTAACTGTGCTATTCTAATAACCATTACTAGCTGTGGTTTTGCTCCAGTGACTTGGCGAAATTTCAAACTAAACCAACATATTATTGGAAAAATTCGAGTTTTTCATTTTTACTGGCCAATTTTGAATACTTTCCTCTAATACCTGTGGGGTCAAAATGGTCACCACACCCCAAGATGAATTCTTTGAGAGGTGCACTTTCCAAAATGGGGTGACTTTTGGGGGGAATCTATTCTGCTGACACTACAGAGGCTCTGCAAACGCACCTGGCGCTCAGAAACTTCTTCAGAAAATTCTGCACTGAAAATGCTAATTGGCGCTCCTTCCCTTCTGAGCCCTGCTGTGTGCCCATGCAGTGGTTTATGCCCACATGTGGGGTACCGTTCTACTCAGGAGAACCTGCGTTACATATATTGGGGTGACATTTCTCTCCTGTTCCTCGTGAAATTGAGAAATTTCAAACTAAAGTAACATATTATTGGAAAAATTTGAGTTTTTCATTTTTACTGTCTAATTTTGAATACTTTCCTCTAATACCTGTGGGGTCAAAATGCTCACCACACCCCAAAATGAATTCTTTGAGGGGTGTACTTTCCAAATGGAGTGACTTATTGGGAGATTTTACTCTGCGGACACTACAGGGGCACTGCAAACGCACCTGGCGCTTGGAAACTTCTGCAGCAAAATCTGCATTGAAAATGCTAATTGGCGCTCTTTCCCTTCTGAGCCCGGCTGTGTCCCATGCAGTGGTTTATGCCCACATATGGGGTACCATTCTACTCAGGAGAACCTGCGTTACATATATTGGGGTGACATTTCTCTCCTGTTCCTCGTGAAATTGAGAAATTTCAAACTAAAGTAACATATTATTGGAAAAATGGGAGTTTTTCATTTTTACTGTCTAATTTTGAATACTTTCCTTTAATACTTGTGGGGTCAAAATGGTCGCCACACACCAAAATGAATTCTTTGAGGGGTGCACTTTCCAAAATGGGGTGACTTATGGCGAGATTTTACTCTGAATGCACTACAGGGGCACTGCAAACGCAACTGGCGCTCGGAAACTTCTGCAGCAAAATCTGCATTGAAAAAGCTAATTGGCGCCCCTTCCCTTCTGAGCCCTTCTGTGTGCCCATACAGTGGTTTAAGCCCACATATGGGTTACCATTATACTCAGGAGAACCTGCGTTACAAATTTTGGGGTACTTTTTTCCTCTTATTCCTCGTGAAATTGAGAAATTTCAAACTAAACAAACATATTTTTGGAAGAATTCGAGTTTTTCATTTTTACTGTCTTCTTTTGAATACTTTCCTGTAATACCTGTGGGGTCAAAATGGTCACCACACACCAAGATGAATTTTTTGAGGGGTGCACTTTCCAAAATGGGGTGACTTATGGGGGTTTTCTCTCTGCTGACACTACAGGGGCACTGCAAACGCACCTGGCGCTCAGAAACTTCTTCAGCAAAATCTGCATTGGAAAAGTAATTGGCGCTCCCTTCCTTCTGAGCCCGGCTGTGTGCCTATACAGTGGTTTACGCCCACATATGGGGTACCGTTGTACTCAAGAGAACCTGCGTTACAAATTTTTGGGTGCTTTTTCTCTCATGTTCCTTTTGAAAATGAGAAACTTTAATCTAAACGTATATATTATTGGAAAATTAAAATTTTCCATTTTTTTTACTGCCTAATTGTGAATACTTTCCTCCAGCCCCTGTAGGGTTAAAATGCTCATTATACCCCTAGATTAATTCTTTAAGGTGTGTAGTTTCCAAAATGGGGCCACTTATGGGGGTTTTCAGGATACCAGACTTCTAAATCCATTTAAAAAAAAAAACTGGTCCCTAAAAAAACAGTTTTGGAAACTTTCACAAAAATGTGATAATTTGCTGATAAATTTCTAAGCCCCATAACACCCTAAAAAAGTAAAATATGTTTACCAAATTATGTCAGAATAAAGAAGACATATTGGTAATGTGACTTAGTAACTAATTTATGTGCTACGGAGTTCTTTTTTTAGAAGCAGAGAATTTCAAAGTTCATAAAATGCAATTTTTTTTATTTTTCATGATATTTTGATGTTTTTCACAAAAAACACACAAAGTAGTGACCAAATTTTGCCACTAACATAAAGTGCCATATGTGACGAAAAATCAGTCTCAGAATCGCTAGCATACGTTAAAGCATCACTGAGCTATAAGAGCATAAAGTGAGACAGGTCAGATTTTGAAAAATTAGCCTGGTCATTAAGGCCCAAACTAGCTGCAGCACGAAGGGGTTAAATAGAACAGACACTACCCTTCCTTGCTCCTTTTCCATTGCTAGTTGTTGTTTTTTTGTTTGTTTGTTTTACAGGGCTCAAGTCCATGCTGTACAATGCTTCTTGATTTGGGGAAGTCCAGCATGTGACAAGTAAAATTTAAATTTTTGCATTTTTTGATTTGTACTCCATGTGTTTAAAGACTTATAACTGTTTTATTTTTCTATCTAAAGAGTTATATGAGAGCTTGTTTTTTTGAGGACCAATTGTATTGTACATTGACACCCTTTATTTTACCATAAAATACACAGTGAAACTGTTCAAAAAATCATTTGTGGGATGAAATTTAAACAAAAAACATAAATTTTTCAAACTGCAGACACATGGGTTTTCCTTATAACCTTGTTTGACCGCAGAAAGAGAAGAATCACCAGAATGAGACCATAAAATAGACAACTACTTGACAGCAAATACAAAGGGAATCAAATTTCATACCAACAACAATGTCAAATACGTCTGAATCTTACTTCCAAGTGGTTAACACACCACCAGTCAGGGTGTACACTGGGCTTTATTTCTATTTTATGTTTGTGGTTTTTACCATCAGCCAACTTTTATGTGTTGCAAATCAACTGTGTTGTATATGAACTAGTAGGACATCAAGAGATCATCAAAGTGATAGTGTTGGTTGGAAGCAACAAGGCCTTAACTAGGCTGACACTTTAGTTTCTAAAATGTTAAAAGGCAAACCAGGTCAAATCCAGGTCACAATATTCAAAGGTCACAAAGCAAAGCACAGGGATAAAAGGAGCAATATAAACTCTATGCTATCTGAGGCATCCTAAATTACCAACAGAAGTGTACTATATTCTTTTAACTACTCAAGTTGAATCCAAACTATGAAGATTAGTAGAGGCCATTTAGCCTTGTGGACATTATCAAAAAGAAAGCAAGGTTTTTCCCTTCATTTTGCTTTTATACATGATTGAAATGCTGCAAATTGAATGCGGATTTACCCAAATAACTTCAATAGGGAAGTCAAAATCCTGTAAAAAGGACCAAAATGATAATAATTTTCCTTGAGGAGAGCATCTGAAAGATATATGGAGACTTACACCCCACTCATGCTCCACTGGGGATTTTGAGAAGCAACAAGAGAAAATATTACTTTAATAAAAGAGTAGTAGATGCTTGGACCAAACTCCCAGCAGATGTGGTAGGTAAATCTACAATAGCAGAATTCAAACATGTCTGGGATAAATATATCTATCCTAAGATAATAAGAAGGGAGCTACTAAAAGGGCAGACTAGATGGACCAAGTGGTCTTTTTCTGCTGCAACTATCTTCTATGTTTCTATGTTTAAATGATTAATTACTGCAATAGAAAGATCAATTACTGCAATTAAACGGTGCATTCAAATTGCATTTTCATTACATTACTGCATGTGTGAACACAGCCTAATACTTAACCTTTCATTATTTCTTACAAAGGAAGTATTCCAGAATGCCTTGGAGACTAAGAGTTCACACACACAAACGGTATTGGTGACAATAAGAGGGGGGGAGTTATAGATTTACTAAAGCTAAAATATTGTTTTTGTAGTGAATTATTGAGTTGTCTTTGTAGTGAAACTAATAAAAGAATGGTAAAAAATTGTAACAACTGGCTACTATGTATGATTTGCATTGAAAAGACCATAAATATTTACATCTGCATTGGAGGACCTGGTAGGAGCCTATGTGACAGATGCTATCATAGTGCTACTTTTTCTGGAAAGATAATGAACACTTGAGCCAAGCCCAACACATCCCATTATAAGTAAAAAAGATCTATGAAGTTCCACTGGCGTTCATTGTGCAGTGGATCCTACTCTCCATTTTAAAAAAAAAATCATGATGTAGCTATGAACAGAACCATCTATGACAGAAACTTATATATTATTTTAATATATGGCTTCCAATAATAAAAGGGTAACTGTCTTTTAAGGGATATTTTTCAGAAAACAATAAATATCAATAGTTCAAGCTATTTAGAGAAACTCTGTAATAGGTTTTATTAAGCAAAAGAGTTTCCTTCTATACTCAAAAAGCAGTTGGAGAGGGGTCAAGAGGAGGGAGTTGTGCATGGAGGACTGAGAACATAGTTTACATCCTTTCTGCTTATCTCCCCAAGCTGCTAGATAAGAACTGGCCTTTCTGACCTGGGACTCCAGCGTTTTATGTGCCCAGACAGTCTACAAACAGCTGGTATGTTTGTCTCCTTTTCATGCTCACTCCTCTGCCTCGACCCCTCCCCCCTCCATAGGTTATAATGGACTCAGCAGAATCCGTCTTCACTCTGAAGTCAGATTTGCCCCACAATAATCACAGTAGTTCTTAGGTTTTCTTCATTTGTGTCGTGACTTCTGTTTATAACAAACGTTTTTCTGAATCAGTAGCCCACTGGTTATGAATGACACCTGATGCACTAAATTGGTTCACAGTGAGGTGCCTCTGGGAGCTATTGCAGAGTCCAATGACTTAACAGGAAGAATAGAGATGTAACTCTATTTCTATTGTCAAATTCTGATGGGATTTGTGACAGAAGGTCTAACAGAGCTTTCAGTGCGGACAGGAACAGAGCCTAGCATTACCATCAATATGTCAATAATATTAAGATGACACAGTTACACCCATTCTTGGCTGGCTGTACCCCTGCAAGTTTCCAATTTCATTAGGCCATGAACCTGAAACAGCAACACAATGTAGATGTAAACCTGCACTTGATACAAGTTTTAGATCTATCTGCAATATATAGCATTACTCCATACAGTTATTTTATTTTTATTTATTTATTTTTTACTTTAATGCACACCTGCCCTAATCCCAACTTGCTAATTCCTCTGCTTATGAGCTCAGTGGGCAGATTTTCTCTGTGATTAGCAGCTTTCGCTATATGCTTGCTCACAGAAGGAATGGTGTCAGTCACTGACACCATTCACACAGAAAGGATAGGCATTTAAAGAAATAAAATACCAGTTATACTGAATGGCCACGACCGCACGTCTTTTTGGCAGTTTGACAGCCGTTTTTTGGATTGCCATCATTTTGGCACCATAACAACGATAATTTCCATAAAACGGCCAGGTATTGGTGCCAAAATGACGTCTGTCTAAAAAAAAAACAGCCGTCAAACGGATAAGAAATGATGCTGTGTGGTCATGGCCAATAACTTACAACACACTATACGCCAGTCTCCTCATCTCTTCCGCTGTATCATACTCACAAATACATCAGGTACAACATAATAAGTTTCCTTTAATTAGTCACATGATAAAAAATGCTACGAAAATTTTACCTTTGATCCGAACATTATAGGTTTATTGTAACAATAACAACAACAACACTCATCTAATAAACATTAGTTTTTCTTTTGATGAGAATAAGCTCAACCTATGCTGTTCCTTAATACAGGGGAAAGAGACGCAGCAATAGGGTAGTAGAACACATGAGTACAGTATGAGCAAGCGCAGCTTGTGTCTGCTATACCACAGATAGGGTCAGCCTGCATAAACAGCACTGAGTACTCGGCTGATGGATTTACAGGTCAACAGGTAATGCGTCTGATAACAGAAGTGTAAGGGAATTGACATGTCTGCAGTTATCTTATATATACATGTATCAGGTCACCTCTGGTTCACCAAACCAAACCTGCTCTAAATCTTACTGACTACTTAGAAGCGCTTAAAAGCTACTTCATCTATTAAATGAATATGGTCTTTGCTACGGAATATATTACACTTTATTTATCAGAAGAATGCTGATCATAGGCTGTACTGTATATGCCGAGGAAGATATACTGTACAGTATGAAGCATAAAATACACTAATATAATATACGTTAGCATTGGGTATATTATATTTATTATATTTCATTGTGTATCACATCTAAACACTAAAGCCCGTATTACACATAGTGATTATTGTTCAAGGATTCACTATAACGATCGATCGCTACCAATAACTTTGTAGCGAATTATTCTGGTTATTACATTCACGATCCTTTTTAGGGTATATTCACACGAACGGGCTCGCAGCAAGATTCTCGCTGCGAGCCCGGCAGGTCCTGGCAGTTCCCACACACTACATACTTGCTGCGGTCTAAACGACCGCAGTGAGTATGTAATTCTGCCGCCCTTAACCCCTTCTGCTCCCGCCCAGCTCCCCCGCTGTAAGCATACTTTACCTGTCCTTGCTGCACGGGTCCAGCGTCCTGCTCTCCCGCCCGGCCAATCAGTGGCTGCAGCTGGGCAACACAATAATTGGCCGGACGGGAGAGCAGGACGCCGGACCCGTGCAGCAAGGACAGGTAATGTATGCTTACAGCGAGGGAGCCAGCCGGGAGCAGAAGGGGTTAAGGGCGGCAGAATTACATACTCGCTGCGGTCGTTTAGAATGCAGCAAGTATGTAGTGTATGGGAACTGCCAGGACCTGCCGGGCTCGCAGCGAGAATCTCGCTGCGAGCCCGTTCGTGTGAACATACCCTTACGTTGTTATACGGTCACTAATCTTTCCTCAGGACAACTAAGACAAAATTTTTTCGGCGAATGGCTTAATACACGAACAGATATGCAAACGATCGTCAAACTACCAATTTTTCAACATGTTGAAAATCAAAAATGAACAATTTTTCATTTTTTGTTTGATCCCGGGGTGTTATTGCACGGATAAATAATCTATATTTTCGTTTGGTTTAGCAAATTGTTAAACAATAATCGTTCCGTGTAATAGGGCCTTAAGGGGAAGAGGTATCAAAGAGTATAAAATTTACACTGGTGTAAACTGCCCACAACAACCAATCACAGCTCAGCTTCCAGCTCTGGTATAATTAAAGCTGAGCTGTGATTGGTTGCGGTGGGCAGTTTGCAGCAGTGTAGATTTTACACCCTTTCATAAATCCCCCCCCCCTCCCCTAAATATTTTACAGTTGGAAAAGCAAAATCACATTGTCATCTATTTTAGATGGGAGAAATCAAAGCAAAATATCAGGAAGATGGGAAGAGGCCGATCAGGAAGTAACCTACAGTAATGTATTTCTCCTTTCATTTTCTCAGCATTTCTGCACTACAGTGTGAAGATTAACATATATATAATGTAGACGAAGAGTAATCCTGTGGTAAATAAGAACATGTGAATATATATATGTATATATATATATATATATATATATATATATATGTATATTTATATTTATATAGTTAGCTGTATAGGTACATAGGGTATTCAGATTGCCTTGCTGTATACTAATCCTTTATTAACTAGTCCCCTTCCCTGTTTGTACCCCTTTCCCCACTGAGATCTAAGTTAGATTTTTGTCACGCAACTTGAAAACCACTGGAGGGAATAGGATCGCCATAACAACTTCTGGAATGATCTTGTGGAATGTGTCTAGTGGCACTAGAATAACCTGAATATGTGCTCCAGATGTGTCCGCTGTCACGGAATAAGTAAACATGTCTGATGGACAATGTATGACTGGATGGCCTCATGGGTGACTCCTGAGAATTGGGAGAGTGGAGACGAGAAGGACTAGGGAGGAGGGAGGAGGGATGGGAGGGTGGATGAGGATCTGGAAGAAAAAGAATATAAGAGGATGGGAAGTAGTCAGGAATGTCCCGGGCTATGCTGGAGTCACCCTGTGGACCTGTGCAGCCTGGCAGACTGAAGCGGGAGCTGGAGGTGATAACTGGGCTTGATTGTTAATTGTGTGTCCCTCCTACATGTGGCCTCTCAGGGACTTCTACAGGCCTCTGCGAAGTTTCATCTGCCACAGTCCTGAGAGTTCCAGGGAAAAGGCACAAATACATGAACTTGTACAGTCAGGAAAAAAAAGGAAGCAGGAAAATAATGAAGACCTGAACGCTGCTGTGCTGCTGCTGATAGGATGTATGTGCCGTGCAGTATTTCATATGACATGTCTTCTAATCTGTAGACATCTGTGTTCATTTACTTAAAAAAAAAATGTTCACTAGTTTAACAAGTGCCAGGATAGAGTCTCACAATGCAGTCACTACATGTGCACAAAGTCATGCCCATGCCACAGCCATGTGGGTAAGGCTCAGGCCTCAGTTGCTACTGCTGCCCTCTTCTGTAACTTTTGTGTTCCTCTAGGAAATGCTTTCTGAATCCCAGCCCCACAAGAAGGAAAGTGGACACTGCTAAATAGACAAAGACATATATATATATGGCTGTATTTACCACTAGGCACCTGTGGTCCAATGCCTAGGGCAGCACCTTACAGAAGGCTAGCACCAGGGTGCCAGGGTCCCTTTCCAACTTTCCAGTAAATCTGGTGTCTTTTTTTTTTTTTTTTTGGGGGGGGGGGGGGGGGGTTGGGGTTGATGGGGTAATGAGGGAGACTAGTATGATGGTATTATTCAGTCACAGTATGGCGGTTTTAACCAGTCACTATTTGGCGATGTTATCCAGTCACAGTGTGGCGGTATTAACCAGTCACTATTTGGCGGTGTTATCCAGTCACAGTTTTGCGGTATTAACCAGTCACTTTATGGCGGTGTTATCCAGTCACAGTATAGCAGTGTTGCTCAGGTCTGGTATGGCAGTGGTAAGTGTGACGCCTGGAGCTATTACCTACCAAGCTACCAATCCTGTTGTAAGAATTCCGTCAGACAATATGCAGAAGGCTCTAATCATTCATTCAATGTGGAAATTTATGTTTTAATCAGTTAAAAACCATGAAAAACGTGATTCAGACAATGTTTCTACATGAAGAGAAATGCATGTGGCCGAAACCACTCTTCTGACCCAATTTGCTTCTGGACCACATTCATCTGTCTCTTACTTCTACCACATTTACCACTATGAGGGAACTCCACCTGCCATATCCTTCTGTTCAGTCTACAACTGTGAATGAAACATACCTGTTATGGATGAAAACCTGAGAATCCATTTGACTATGTTCCTATGTTCCTATTTGACTATGTTTACTCCATGTCTCTCTGACATGTCAAAAGGGGTGTTGTAATCCAGGAGACACAAGCTACTACTTAAAGCGTAACTGTCATGTTTTTTTTTTATTGCAGAAATCAGTAGTATAAGCGATTTTAAGAAACTCTGTAATAGGTTTCATCAGCCAAAAAAGCCTCTTTCTGTACTCAAGTAGCAATCTCCCAGCCTCACCCCCTGACTTCTTATCTGTGCATTATCAGGCAAACACGTCTTCATTACAGAGAAGCCAGTGAAGACGGGTTCTGCTCTCTCCATTGTAAGCCTATGAAGGGGGGAGGGGCTGAGGGAGATGAGGGAGCAGGAAGAGGTGACATGAAGGTCAGCTGTTTGTAGACTCTCTGGGCAGCTAAACCGCAGGATTCTGGGGTCAGAAAGGTCAGTGCTTATCTATGAACTTACTGAGGCCCCATTCACACGTCCGTGTCAGTTTTTACTGTCAGGAAATCCTGATCAGGAGACCTCAAATGTCATCAGGAAAGTATCAGGATTTCCTGACAGTAATCCGTTTTTACCATCAGGAAACCATCAGGAAAAACCTTCAGGATTTCCTGATGAGATAATATGGTCTAGTATGCCAACATAAATCACAGGTCCCCAAACAGCCCCTAGTGTACCTGGATGGCCACAGGCTGCAGAACTACAACTCCCATCATGGCCTGTCAGCAAGGCATGATGGGAGTTGTACTTCTGCAACCTGTATGGCCACAGGCTGCAGAACTACAACTCCCATCATGGCCTGTCAGCAGAACATGGTCGGAGTAGTAGTCCTAAGGGGTAATCTCACCTGTCCTGGATCCTGCTCTGTCGGGGCAGCGAGGTTGAGGTCCGGGTCCGGGACAGCCCTGTGGTGAAGTCCGGGCAGAGTGCAGTGCAGAGGTCCAGGCGGCGGCGGTGGTCGGAGGTGCGGAGCATGCGGCGGGCGGCCTGGTTGGTGAGTTCCGGGGGGGGGGGGGAGGGGGGGTTGATGCGGGGCGGCAGAGGGTCCGATGATGGAGAGAAGGCGGGGGCCGGTAGTGAGTTCCAGGGGGGGGGTAGGCGGCTGCACCGCACTCTGGCCGGCCAGCCCTGTAGTACCGGGCACAGTGTGCGGTGCAGCGGCGGGGGGGGGGAGGTTGCGGGTGATCGGCCGGCGCCCAGTCCCCTGGTAAGGTCCGGGCTCCGGCCAGAGTGCAGGTACGGGTCCGGGGCTGGCTCTATATCCGGATTCGCGTGCACTTTCCTGATATACATCAGGAAAATGCCCGTGATTCCGGCGCTCCCATAGACTTCTATGGGGACGTCCGTGCCGGATTTCCGGACGAAAATAGGACAGGATCTAAAAAATCCGGTCCTATTTTCCGGAACGGACACCCTTCCGGAAAAATGCGGAAGGGTGTCCGTGTCTAATGTTAGCCTATGAGTCCGGAAATCCGTCCGGATTTCCTGATAGGAAATCCGGACAGATTTTCCGGACGTGTGAAGGGGGCCTGAGAGAAGATTGCAGGGTGTTGTGCTGTGCAGAAATCCTCCGTGCTCAGTCACTCCTAACAGCCACTCCCCTCTCCATAGCCACATAATGGAGACAGAAATCCTGCTTCATTTGATGTGAGGGGGGAGGCTGGGAGATTGCTTTTTCACTACAGAAGGAAACTCTTTTAGTACATAAAACATATTACAGAGTTTTTTAAAATCGCTTGTACTGTTGATATTTAATGTTTTCAGAAAAATGACCCTGAAATGACAGTTACGCTTTAAATAACCCAGTCATGAATTCCCTTTAAAGCTAACCATACAAGTTAGGGTAGGACCACAACTATGTTTTTGCAGTCCATTTAACATCTGTTTAATGTGGGGGAAAAACAGATGCAAAAATCGATGCAATTGTGTATAGTTAAGATACGTTTTTCCATGGATCTCCATTATAAAAAAAAAAGGATCAAAATGGATTTATTTTTTTTTTACCATTTTTTGTGTACATTATAAGTAACAATTTAAGAATGGATCCATTAAAAACGCAATGTGAACCTTGGAGATGTCCAACACTTGGAGATGCCCTTGGGATATAGTGGACCTTTTCCTTTTAAAACAATATCTAAAAATTTATTATAAACTGATAATATCACAGATCTACTGGCTATCCCCAATATTTCTAAAAAGTTTGTAAGGCCAGGATAAAAGAACAATTCCTGTAATGTCCTGCTGATAACGTATGGATATTATATTTTTTTTTTGTAGTACAGTAGGCAATTTTACTGCACTCATACCATATACTACATATTTAGATGAAGCAAACATTATGTATCTTGGTCTCATATGTTCAAGTAAAAATGAATGCTTACTTACTGAAAATAACTGAATCATGTCCAAATTTTGCAGATAAATAATAACTATTAAGTTAGGACAAGGGCATTATTAGTTTAAATATTGGCACAAAACCCCGCTTTATTTAAATTATATATTTTTTTATGTCTTTGTAATTGATTTACTTGTGCGGCTATGCTCATTATCACTATAAATGAGAGTCATAAAATAGTTTTTCACATTTCATGTCATTTTACATAACCAATACTGGGCAATAATGACAAAAAGCCCCAAATCATTACAGTAACAAATAGAAGTACTGTAGTTCACATACTATAGGTTAGATAGTGAATCTATTTATTGATGCTGTACATAGAGTACATATACTCTTTTCCACTAGTTCATTGGGACACAGATACTGACACTATCTTTTAGTGGAACAAATTCACCTTCTAACAATTTGCATTATGTATACCAGTTACATTTAAGAGCTAAAAGAGTATTCCCATCTGGACAAGTTATACCCTATCCATAGTATCTACAGGATAGGAAATAACTAAGAGACTGTAGGGGTTATTTTAAAGGCCATTAAAGTGACACTGTCACCCCTATTTGCATTTTGACTTCTCTCCACAGGTGTAAAGGGTTAATGTTACAGCTTTCATTACTTATTTTATCACCTGTGGATTGGTATATGTGGGCGGGGCCTTGAGGCCTTTGTGCCACATCCCTCCGCCCCTAGTGCCACTTAGCCCCGCCCCATAAGCGACGTCATTGCCGCATAGGCCCCACCCCCTCAGCAGCCGCCCCGCCCACATATATCAATCTACAGGTGATAAAAACGACTTTTTACCAGAACAAGCACCACGAGTTGTGATATAAAATAAGTAATTACACCTTTACACCTGTGGAAAGCAGTAAAAATGCAAAAAATAGAATAGAGACTTGCCTTGCAAAATGAGACATAGCAAAAGTTCTGGTTTGTCAGGATCCAAGTGTTCACCCCTCAACTGATCACTAGAATAAGGCAGGAGAAGTGTGTCCATAGTGTATTCTCACCTGGCTCTGTATCACATGACTAAGACAGCCTCACAATATATATATCTATTGGACCATTTTACTCCCATCGACACAGAGCAAGGAGAAAAGCACATGATGTCACTTCTCTCTCTGCTTATTCTAGTGATCAGTGACTGATAAAAACTTTTGATATGTCCCTAGGATACTGTATGTCAAAGTTTTTTCTTCTCACAGACACTTTAAATTATAGGTTTAAAAAAAAAAGTTAAAAGAATGTCCGTAAAACTGTGAAAATCAGCCTAAAAACCAATAAGTATTTTTTTTATTTTACAAAAAAAGACAATTTTTTTTACAGCTACAAAAATTGCTTAGCATAGCCTCAGAGTTTACAGTAGAGAGGGGCAAATCCACAGAATCCTCCCTGGGTGCTGGGAAAATATGGATCGAGTCCTTGGAAAATTCTCCTAGTTTCCCAGCACAGGATCCACCTTTTCCCAGCACCTTGGAAGAATCGTCAGGGAGCGGGGCAGACTTCAAAACCTGCAGCTTGATGAGCAGAATGCAGATAGGAACGAACCGCCGCGATTCATTCTTACTGTAGCTTCGCTTATCTCTAGTTGGCAGCATCAGTAAAAAGACATTCAGAAAGTTTCTTTAACCTTAAAATAAATCCTTATTATAGTAAAAAAAGTAAATGCAGTTTAATGGGTGCTATCTCTCATGTCTACCACTGGCTTTATTATTAATTTTCATTTCTATTATGATTTTTATTGAAGTCTATGGAAACAATGGCTGTTAGTTCACACAATGCATAGATAACAGCTGTTGTTTACAGGGACCGGCAAATTAATGTTTAGGACATTTATAGACGGACGTTATTTAGCAAACAACAGCCGTTAGTTTAAGTTGTTCACACATAGATTTTTCTTTATGACCCTCCTTTCGTCTTTTCAACAAAATTCAATGGATCTTTAAAAATAGCCCAATCCAAAAGGGTGTTGAAAGTGGCTATCATTCAACCTCAACTTAAATAATGTACCAACAGTCATTGCAATGACGGCTGCCATAGTATGTAAAATTAAAAAAAAAAGTTAAATTGAAAAGTTAAAGTAAAAAAAAAAGTCAAATTGAAAATCATTGAACATAGCCTAAAAAGGGTAAGGAGCACTATTTCCCTGGAAATTAGCCAGTATGGTTGGTTTGCCAGTTACCTGTAAAACAATTCAAGGCTATATTACCACAGCTTAATTTTTCACCGTTTTGCAGCCGCAAAACGGGCAAATATAAAGGTGTCAATGCAACTTAGCCCAATAGTGTAAACAAGAAAACTAGCAAAACTAAGGAAAAGGTTCTAAATAATAATTGGCCAATGTGCATTCCAAATTGTACAGTTAAGTAATTACATTCCTGTTAGTTCACTCCATGGTCGATGATCACATTCCTTTACACTTGACTAGTCCAGTTATAGATTCTGGACAGTAGAAAAGAAACTTGTGAACTGTATCCTGTATAACAGTACCACTGCCAAACTGGCAAGTAATTATAGCGACTCTACACCCACAATCTGAACCCCCCAACCACTTGTACCTTCAGATAGTTGCTTTTAATCCAAGATCTGTCCTGGGGTCCGTTCGGCAGGTGATGCAGCTATTGTCCTAAAAAGCAACTTTTAAACTGGCAGCCCCATGCCCAACGGCCAGGGCTTAGATTGTGTATGTATTAGGCTGGCACAACCTCTCTGTCCCTCCTCCCTGCCCTCCTCATCATTAGGAATGCTCCAGGAAGATTGTCTCCTATTCATCAGCTGTGTGAATACTGAACATGGGCTGGATCAGGACAGGAGAAAATGTTCCAGTAGCATTCCTAATGATGAAGAGGGTGGGGAGGAGGGACGGAGGGGTGGTGCAAGGATTCTCTGAGCCCCTGCCGTTGGGCACAGGGCTGCAAGTTTAAAAGTTGTTTTTAACTGCATCACCTGCCGAACAGACCCCAGAACAGATATTGGATTAAAAGCCACTATCCGAAGGTACAAGTGGTTGGGGGGGGGGGGTCAGATTGTGGGTACAGAGTCGCATTAAAGCTTTTTTTCAGTTATGGGCCACACTGCCTTTCCACCTTATCCCTTCCAACATCTAGGGATGAGAATGAGTTATCAAAGCATACTGGGAAAAAATACCATTGTATAGCAATGATATTCTTTTCTTAAAAATAATCATTAATTTCACATTTAATTAGAGCTAATTATACTTAGAAATGTGCTTAATCGCATGCCATTAAGGATGATTGTCATCTTAACAAGTAAATTATGCAACAAAACTGCCTAAACTATCATTAATATAGAAGGAACTTATTAATATCTGCTCCTAGGAGATGGTAGGATGATTAGAAAGATAACTAGACATTTGTACAGGGCACTGGATAAATTGAGTTTATGCACCTGGGTAAAGCAATCTTGTAGAGGCATATTTGTGAAGGATGTCGACAAGATGCAATTTGATGCAACTAGTTCATTTTTTTCAGTGGCTGATACAGTTTCAATTCCAGGCTATGGTTATTCACCATATTTGCCCATTATTTTGAGATGCAACAAAAAAGTACTGATTTTCATGCAAACAATCGAAAATAATTTATGAATTTTTTAATGGCTGGAATTACTGGGCGCAAAAAGCACAATAAATGACATCACCTTTTTTACCAGCTTTTCTTATAACAGCTGATATTTTACATCATGTTGTCACTAAAATCCAATTTTTCATTGACTACAAAGGAACACATTGGTATAAAGAAATTACCCAATTTTTGTCAGTTTTTTTAACTGTGAAAAACAGATATCTTATGCTTATCTCTACATGCTATTCCGATGTGCTTCTGTAGTGTCTCCAAGTCCCCTGCTGATCGCAGCCTTCGTGACTTCGAATGGCGACAAACTTATTTTGAGAGTAACTGCCCGCTCAGCCAATCACTGACTGAGATGGGACAGCACTACAGCCAGTGAAACAAGCACTGGAACAAGGTGGGCAGAGGAGAATCAGCGACAGAGAAGCTCCGCCACGGTGATACTCTGGACCTGGTGGAACCCATTTTTTACCAAAAAAAGCTTTGAACCTGTCTAAGGGTCTATTCATACGCACAGACTCGCTGCGTAAAACTCGCACAGAACTCGCATCAAACTCGCACAAAAGTAGCTGCGTTTTTTGTGGTGTTGAACTTGCCTGTGAAAATAAAAACTCGCATGTAAAAACCGAACCAAACATGCAGCGAGAATACACATACATTGACTTGATAGCAATCAGTATCACTGTGAATTTATGTGCGAGAAACTATCAGCGATAAATACGCAGTGAGTCTGTACGTGTGAACAGACCCTAAAAGGTATATCTGCAATCTGCGGCAGTCATTGTTGCAGTTTAAGCTTTAAAGGTCACCTGTGTGATCACAGGTGACAATATCACTTTAAGATGTGGTAGCTACACAAGCACTCATATCAGATTATACATTCTGCCTTTCTACTCATGCTTTGCTTTGTCAGTCTATAGTCTGTGTGCCTTGTCCAATAACGTTCTGGACAAGGTCCCTGACCTCCTATAAAGTGTCTGTTTGCCCTATACTCTATGCTAGTTTTTAGTCTCACCTGAGTGAGCTAACTGTAACCTTTGTTGCATATCTCAATGTCTCTTTATCTGGTTACTCTGATCTCAGCTCTTGTATTTCTGAGTTATCCTTTTGGATTCTGATTCAGTACCGCATAGTCCCTTAGGTTTGACCCAGGTCCATGTGACCATCCCTCATTGTTTTGACTGTCTTGTCTTTGTTTTGTGTTCTACTCCTCACACTCTGGTAAAAGATTTTCATCCAGTTGCCCACTGCCGCCTAGGGCTGTCTTGAAGCAAGTAGGCAGGGACAGCTGGCCAGGGCAAGTCCAGGGCTCACTGTCTGTGTTCTTCCCATACTCTTCCTGGTTGTCTAGTGGCAGCCTAGCTTACACTGAAGAATAAAGTCCACTGAACGTTGGTGAGTGCCACCTTTAATTTCTTACTTGTCTGATGTTCTTGTCACTAGTTATTATGTGAGAGTGAGCAATCCTTTTCGTTAGAAATATCCACACAGCAACCCTACGCATCACACCCATCCAGTACAAACCTGTAGTGCCACCTGCTCTGCCTTGTAAAAGGTAGAAGTCTCCTGGTTGGACACTAGAGCAAATGTTGAGAGCTGAGCACTATAAAGAAGCCTCTACCTTCTGGACACTTGTGATCAGTCCAGCAAATGTTCATGTTTGTGTTTTTGCTTCTTAACTCTTTGCCTTCTAAGAGCTTTGGCTGTATGAGGGCTTAGCTTTAGTTTGTAATAGCACCTTTGGTTTTACCATAAAATGTACTGTTAAACAAAAAATATATTATTTGTGGGTCAGTATGATTACAGATCAACCCAATTTCTATAGGTTTTTGTTTTATTTTACTGCTTAAAAACTAAATAAATAAATAAATAAAATGCATTAAACTATCCCTGTCACTTAAAAACAAACAAACAAACAATCATTCCATGTCATACGGGTATGTCAAAAGTTTCGCTTCATCTGGATGCTCAGATTCACAATGATCAGTAGAGCTGAAATGTATGCATGTATGCATAATGCAGGAGATGGGCTCTATGTTAAGTCTATGGATATTTTAGTGGTTCTGATTTTTTTACACACGACAATATTAAATCAGTTTCTTTTTTTGGAATTTGACTTTGAATTTTATTTGAAAAACAGTGTGTGTGTGTGTGTGTGTGTGTGTGTGTGTGTGTGTGTGTGTGTGTGTGTACTGCAGTATGCAAAGTGCATTCCATCCAGGAAGGTGCAAAATTAAATTTTATACAAAGAACCTGTTATCTTAGAAATGATTTGCATAAGTGCATTGTGTTATAAAGCAAATGTATATATACAGTACAGTTTTGTGGGGAAAATAGTCTTTATAATATTTATATGTAGCATAATTTTTATTGTCGAAGGGGTGCTCCGGCGATGAAAAACTTTTAATATATTGCTTCTCTTCCGTACATCATAATTAACATGATATTAATTATATTAAGAGGCAGACACAGGCTACATAGGGCCCCTGTGCAAAAATTTGCCTGGGCCCCCCCCCCCCCCCCCATAGGCAAACAATGCCAAAACATTCCTGGCTGCCCCCCATCCCCACACACAATACCCCACCTAACCCTTCAGGGGTACTTCAGGTCATCAGGATGCCCGATGCTGCGTTCACCAATGTACGACCACCAGGTGACATCACTGGTGCGCCATCCCGAGGCAGAGCAGGAGAGTGGTGCCGCTGTGGCCGGACATGGCTCACATATCCAATGCGGTATATGGGCCGGCCGCAGGTGGCAGGACATCTGATCAGGTGCCTGGTGCATGGGTGGATGGACAATATCACCTATATGGTGGGGCCAGGGACAGTGTAGGGGTTTGCTAGGCTGAGGCTCAGAGTCTGAGCCTGAAGGGGCCCTCTGTTTGCTTGAGCCCCTGTGCACCTGAACCGGCTGCTCAAGTGATATGTCCACCACTGATGCTAGTCTTACCTCACCACACTCTCCCCATGTCCTCCTTCAGTGTCTTCAGGTCTCCTGCAATTTATTTTGCCAGTGACAGGCAGCCCAGCCAATCTCTGACTGAGACAGGACAAAGCCAAAGCCAGTGATTGGCTGAGCAGGCTGTCACTGCCGAGCCAAGTCCGTAAGGACTTAAGGATCCAGCTGTTCTGCAGAGCCATGGCTCTGGCATATATATAGTGAACAGCAATCAATAGAATTGCTGAATATGAAGGCTGGATACAACTGTAGAATAAAATTGTGAAATGTATTTACAAAAACACACACACACACACATATATTTATAAACAAAAATGCAGTTGGCTGTTGTTTTAAGAAGGTATGATTTACTTTGAGAAAGTTAAGGTATTTTACAAGCAGGAACTTTTTAATGAGAAAACCTCTTCATACAGCAGCCAGTAGCGTACAGTATATAAGAACCACTGCAACTGTATCTCAACAACTTGCTTTTCTTCAAAGCTCACTCCAAGGAAATGATACGTAGAACACATACATTTTAGTGCTCAGTCACCAGTCAGAAGCTAGAGGGGACTGCATATTAGTAAATAAACACCCAACTGGTGACAGGTGCTTACACTCTATCACATTATAAATATGACTGCTGCATATCCCATAGAGAGGAAGAAAGGCCTTGTGAATTAGTAGGCTATGCCCTGCTCGTGTTTATCTAAGCTTACCCAACCGCTTTCCCAGTCCGTGCGTTGACAGCAATATGAAAAGCAGAGCTCATGTTAATACTGGGGAATAGGTGTTTGCAGGAAATGTCTTTTTTAAAATAAATTGGGTTAAATCATTCTTTTTGTTCTATAATAAAACAAGGGAAAACAGTTACACCCAATACCACCTTCATAATTTTATCATCTGCCAAGTAATCAAGCATTGGCATGTTCTCCAAAGGCTTTGGCTGTCACTGCACAGTACAGGTATTAATAGAATACCTCAACCTAAGAATCAGTCATAAAGACGATATATGTAGTGAGTACTGTAAATTGAATAGGATAATATTCTGCAGAAATATGTTTTCATTCTCGATATCTAGCATTTAATATTATTTTGTACATAGATTGTTCTTTATAGTGTGTGGTTTCTTTTTTAGGCTATGTTCACACAACCAGTGGCGGATTAAATGTACTCTGGGCCCCGGGCTGTCCACCCAACCTGCCCCCCCCCCAATCCGCCCAAACCATCCAAATTATAATCAGCCCCCCCCCCATGCTGTCCCTAATAAACACTGCCTGCCTGCCCTCTCTGCTGGCCCCAATAAACATAATGTTTGGTCCCTTGCTGCTACCCCCAGTAAACATTGTCCACCCCAACTCCACTGCCCCCAATAAACATATTGCCACAGTGCTGTCAAACTTGCATTTCTTGAAAATTTAGGTCACTATGATTATGATATGATATTAATTTGTGCAGGGTTTTTTTATATGATGCACTAGTTTTAACAATTAAAACTTTTCTTAAAAATTTTTTATTGTACTCCGGTCTTAAAGCCCCGCCCTCAATTATCCTTCTTAGTACACCTCTTAGTACATGTGACAGGTCCTGTGCCTGTCTCAGGGCTTGTGCGGAAATCTATACCTGCTTTGGAGCATGGTTTTACCTGATTCCAAATATAAACCATGATAAATTAGGCGTGAAAATGCCACGCCTCCTCCCTATCTTGCCCCACTTCTTTCCAACCCATCATGTGGCCTTTTACCACACAAGTAAATACTTAAATTTTGCATGAAATAACAAATCAGGAACACCTTTTCCTAAAGCAGTGCATTGTGCCATTCCTATGTTAGTCCTCCTGAAAATGTATGAATAAATTGTAAACACTGTGGCAAGATATTAGCTGAGAGTCAATAGGGTCATACCCATGTGAAGTTTTTACATTTGGTGTATTTTCAGTGTAGTTTCTGCTCTGTTTTGCAAAATCACAGTAGGCTAAGTGCCCTATTACACGGGACGATTTTCGTGCGAAAAATCGTTATATCGTTCGAATTTAAACTATAATCGTTCTGTGTAATTGCAGGCAACCATCGAAAAATCTTTGTATGTGGTTGATCGTTGATTTAGATCTAAACCTAAAATTATCGTTAATCATTCGCTAATCGTTTGCTGCAATTCCACATTTGTTCGCTCAAGTTCCGCATTTGTTCACTAATCATTCAAAGATTTGCATATTGCCCCAGTGTAATTGCACATTGTTCATTGTTTTGCTGGGATCAGAAGGAAAAAGCGATCATAGTAACGATCTCAATATCGATCGAAACTAACGACCATCATTTTGTGTAATATGGTGAAGGATTTCCGGTTAACGATAAACAATCTCATTTGCGATTGTTTATTGTTAGTCGTTAATCGTTAAAAATCACTCCCTGTAATAGGACCCTAAGTATTTAGTATTCTTTTTCTTGCCCTAGATTTCTATAGTGGATAAACAAATGCCATATCTACAGTATATGCATACTGACTTTTTTTAAGCATTTTTTCCCAATTCTTTAATAGAAATTATATAATTACATAATAAAAGAATCACATGACTGGTAATGGAAAAGAAAAAAAACAGGAGATAAAAACGCTGATACTAGTTTACACTAAAGTGAAAAAATGCCAGAAAAAATGCCAAAAAAGGAGTGTGTCATCAGAAAATAAAAAA
The DNA here is from genome assembly GCF_027789765.1 of Dendropsophus ebraccatus. NCBI lineage: Eukaryota > Metazoa > Chordata > Amphibia > Anura > Hylidae > Dendropsophus > Dendropsophus ebraccatus. The sequence continues at coordinate 78,742,718 of NC_091456.1, read as the reverse complement.
GTTATGTTTTTATGTTAAATATATTAAATTGCTGGTGATATTTTTTCTCATTTTCCATTTTTCTATCTATATGATAAAATAATCCTTAGATCTTGCAGTTTTCATTTTCACCACTGGTGCTAAAACTAAGTTAAGACTTCCTGTTGTCAGGGATTTTTTGTGTCCTGTAGTCTATGGTGATAAGAGAAGGCTGCTGTAAAGTGATCTGTACAGCAGTACAGTGTCAGGTGACACCAGTCGATAGATATCATCAATACAAGACAGTAGCAGCTTCCTGTGAAATGACCTCTTCGAGGGTCACAGAACCCACTCAGTAATGTTTCACAAGGGGACAGGCTCTGTATATTGCTGTCTATGTCCATAAGTCTTGCTGTAAGGTATGTCACTAAAAGCTGTAAAAAAAAACATCTCAGGCAACATGGCAGCCCCCACAACAGCGAACAAAAAGTGAAAAAAAAAAGTTTTTGTATCTGACTCTAATTAAAAAAAGAATTTAGGTGACATGCTACTTTTTAATACATGTTAGACTACAATACCCATCTCATCCTTGGTACTGAGCGGACAACCCAGCTTGCTGACTATGTATTATTGGCCTTTTTCCCGGTGTTTAGCATCAACTATATCTGGTTCTTGGGAACCAGCTGCTGCTCACACCAGGCCCACTTGTGAAGCGACCTGGTGCCCTCTAGCCTCAGAAGTCCAGTTACCGCATGCTGAAGCAGGATAAGGGGTGAAGACCCTGAAAGCACTTAGACTCTGCTCCCTGATTTAGTAGCGCAGCACGTCTACACTCACTGTTTGTTAGATAGATAGATAGATAGATAGATAGATAGATAGATAGATATAAACCCCATTACCAAACGAAGGCCAAAAAAAGGGTCAGCTTGGCCATCATTTTGGTGTTTCCATGATTAGATTGCCACAATGTATTTTTATGTATTCCATAATGACAACCGATATTTGTACAATAATGGACAGCCAAAAAAAATAAAGATATTGTGGGAACATAGCCCATGAGTGTTTGTTTGTTTGTTTGTTTGCTAGATAGAACACTAAAGACTGTCCTATGCTACTAAAAAAAGTATCCTTTTTTTGTTTGTTTTTATATAGTAGCCTGTGTATGTATGCCTGCGTATAAAGCATACCTGTCATACTGCCAGGGTTGTAACTTCCGCGTGCAGCTGAAGTTGTTGCCAGAAGTTTGCGTTCCCATGGAAATGTCCTGCAGCAAATTCCATGCATGAGTTCTATTCTACCTTAATAAGAGCTTGTGCACGTAACCAACAAGGGTGTGCGACATTTCCATGCTAATCCAAACATTTGGTGTCAACTTCACCTGCTCGTGGAAGATACAAGCGGCAATCCTCATAGCTAGATGCAGCATGAACACTGCCTCATTCAATGGCCCAATGCCATTACACCATATGCATTTTATGCCTTTACCATGGTTTATGGCTGAAGAATTCTATAGATCAGGTTGGTCTCCTTGGTCAACCCTGCATAATGCAAAGAAAATCAAATTCTTGACTCTGCTGAGTTGCAGGCAGCCCATAATGCGTATCGTCCTTATTCAAGCTTTACTTAAAGTGACAGTTTTCCATACTTTTCTCTTTCTCCATATAATTACCCCGTCAATTACTCAGGCAGACATCCTGGTGAAAGTAGCCTGCTTACAGGGACATTTGTTCACAGTGATTTATTTAGTCACTATAGATGAGATTAAGGGGGAAATAACATTGCTTTCAGTGTAGCTCCTACTTACATAAATAATGTGGTACCATGAAACTTCCTTAAAGAGCCTTTTATAAATCAAAGAGGCAGAGTCAAGCTATAATTCCCAGTAAAACTTTCAGTACAAAGTTCCATATGCAAATAATTTAGACCCTAAAGAAATTAGGGTTATTAGTCATCAACTTAAAAGCAAAGAAGTAAGAATTAAGGATGAGACTACACGTAGTATTTGTGGTGTGATTTTTATCCATAGGAATTTTACAAGAAAATATCTTAAACACTTGCACAAAAAAAATTGAGCCAAAACTAATTAAAGAAAACGGAAATTTGGCATTAAGAGATTGTTGTGGATTCTGTTTGCCACCAAACATCACTCATACATTTCCTTTATTATTATCTTAGGCTAGATATATGTTTATTCCAGGCATGTTTAAATACAGTTACTGCAAATACATCATCAGCAAGTTTGTTCCAGGCAACTACTACTCTTTTAGTAAAACATTTTCTCATGTTGCTTCTGATTTTACCTTTAATTTAGATTGCATCCCCTTGTTCTTAAGTTTAGTTTTTTATTACAAACCCCCTCCGCTCCTGAACCTGTTAATCCATTAACATAGGTAAAGGTTTTAATAATTTACCCTCTTTCAATTCTTTGCTACAGTCCATACAAATTTAATTTCTAAAGTCTTTCCTGACTTATGCCTGACACCCTTCACCATTTTTGTAGCCCTTCTTTGGACCCGTTCTATTTTATCAATATATTTTTGTAGATGAGGCCTCCAAAACTAGACACAATATTGCAGATGTGGGGTCTAATATTACAGAGGAGAGCCATATACTAAATAGGGGGTACAGAGGGGCCTAACATTACTGAGGGGGGCCTAATACTATATATAGGAAACAGATGGTCTTTATATTACAGAGTAGGCTGACTACTATACAGGAGCAGAGTGGATATACAGGGAGTACAGAGGGGGCCTAATACTATACAGGGCATAGTGGGGGCCTAATACTATACAGGAGCACAGATGGGGCCTACTACTATATAAGGGACAGAATAGGGGGGCAAATACCATACAGTTGGCATAGAGTTGCCCAAATACTATACAGGAGGAGCACAGGGGACTAATACTATACAACGGTAGAGAGGGGGCCTAAAACTAAAGTCTATAGTCTAGTTAACTTTAAGATGGCTTTTTAAATACTGTGCACATAGTGTTCACATAGTTTAATCCCACCCTTTTATTTGAATATTGAATACACCCTTATTCTACAGTATATTTTGCTTTCTTTGTAGGATAGCTCACAACTAGAGATGAGCGAACCTGAAGCATGCTCGAGTCAATCCGAACCCGAACGTTCGGCATTTGATTAGCGGTGGCTGCTGAAGTTGGATAAAGCCCTAAGGCTATGTGGAAAACATGGATATAGTCATTGGCTGTATCTATGTTTTCCAGACAACCTTAGAGCTTTATCCAAGTTCAGCAGCCCCAGCTAATCAAATACCAAACGTTTGGGTTCGGATCGACCGGAACCCGGTTCGCTCATCTCTACTCACAACCAGTTTGTGGAACCAAAAACATTGTTGGTCCCTGAAACCTAAATTTTCTACTACTTTAATGTCAGTAACCTAATCCACATTAGTAAATACTAAATCTAGAATATTCTCTTCTCTGGTTGGTAACCTCACAAGCTGATTTAGAGTTGTTTCTGAAAGGGCCTCTAATACAGGGGTGTCAAACTCAAATACACAGTCGGCCGAAATAAAAAAATTGGACAAAGTCGCGGGCCAACCTTGATAATTATTGAAGCGCAAATGCGGCATTCCTGGCACTGTCAGTGGTGTGCGTCTCCCAGCGCTGTGCACTATGATAAATGACATGATAAATTGCTATGATATGATTAAACCCCAACCCATGTAATAGCCAACCCCCCCAATATTACCCCATGTAGTAGCCAACCGAAACAAAATTGCCCCACATATTAGCCAGCCCTCCCAATAGTGCCCAAATAGCAGCCAGCCCACCCGTGTCCCATATAGTAGCCAGCCCTCCCCAATAGTCTCATATAATAGCCAGCCCTCCCCAATAGTATTATATAGTAGCCAGCCCTCCTCCATAGTCTCTTATATAAGTATATAGTAGCCAGCCCTCCCCAACAGTCTCATATAGTAGCCAGCCCTTCCCCATAGTCTTAAATAGTAGCCAGTCATCCCCAATAGTCTCATATAGTAGCCAGCCCTGCCCAATAATCTCATATAGTAGCCAGCCCTCACCAATAATCTCATATAGTAGCCAGCCCTTCCCCATAGTCTCATATTGAAGCCAGCCCTCCCCAATAGTCTCATATAGTAGCCAGCCCTCCCAAATAGTCTCATATAGTAGCCAGCCCTCCCCCATAGAGTCTCTTATCATCATCAACATCATCCGATGATGAGCATTATTGTAATCAGCGGCCTGGTCAGTGTGAGAGGAGGCGGGGGACGGGAGCGGACGGCACAGCTGCGACCTATGCTTCTCACAGCACAGGGAGCAGGACAGAGCCGACGGGGAGAACATTGGCACGTAATTCGCCCGCATGCCCCCCCCCCTTGGCGCTGATCATCTTTACCTCATCCGAGGCTCCGGGTACAGTGATGAGCGTTATTGTCATCAGCCCCCATGTCAGTGTGAGAGGAGGTGGGGGACGGGAGAGGGAGGGAAAGGGAGGCACGGGATGAGGTAAAGCAGATGAGCGCCACGGGGGGGGGGGGGGGGAGGGCGTTGGCATGTGGGCGAGTTAGGTGGCAATGTTCTCCCTGTTGGCTTTGTCCTGCTCCACGGCTCCGGTGGCAGAAGGGGAGGGGGGTTACCTACTGTCTTACTGTCTCCCCCCTCATGCACATTGGGCGATCTCCGGGGGTCTGTGAGGAGGGAGACATACTTGTGCTGGACTCCTGACGGCCACAACCCGGGAATGATAAGGGAGGCGGGCTCAGTTCAGGACATGCTCCAATGGCAGCACAGGATCTTTTCTTCATTCTGAATGGGCCAATAATTTACTTTAGCGGGGCAACTGCATGGTAATCAGAGATTTCTTAGGCGGGCCAAAGATTTGGCCCTCAGGCCAGAGTTTGCCAATTCTGCTCTAATACATTCTTGCTTTTGCATGTAAATGCACAAGAGATACTCCAGTTAATATCTGGCACATTAAAGCCACTTTTTGGATCCTATAGCAGCTTTGACTTTTGAGAGTATAACAGTGATACATTGTAAATGTAAAATCTAAACTCAGATATCTCGTTCTAAGCAGGCACAGACAATGATCACACATTTCTGCACATGTTGGTACATATACAGTATGTCATTGTTTGCTGCTCCCTTTATTCAAGCATGGGGACAAGCCAAGATATGTCTCCTAAAGCTTGCATTGCCGCAGGGGACAAAAAATGCACTGCACTGTAAAGTGAATGCCTAGTTCACCAACCAAATATTAGTATTCTAAGACTTGGTTATTATCTTCCCACCACAGTTTTATTATTGTTAATGTAGGTAATGTGGTTCACCTGTTACAGGTCCTTTAAAGGGATCCTATAAGCATGTTTGGCCCCACAACAAGGAGGCTTTAAGGAGGCTTCTAAGACACATGCAGCCAGGACATAAAATCCTCTTTGCCTGTCAATCACACCCGCAGAGCAGGGAGCCGTGACTAGTTATGGCTTGGTCTGTACCCCAATGCCTACTTATACCTCCTAAGCATAACCCAGGTGCTACATTAAAAGTCTGATTTTGGCAGCTTAGACTTTCCATAACAACCATATGGTAAGAAAGATATCTGTAACACTGTGCCCTTTGTGTTATATGGTTTAATATGCTGACAGGTTCTCTTTAAAGAGTGTGTATCATTTGTATGTGACTATTGTAGTTCTTTATTCTTGCCAAGTCTCTGAAAAGTAACTTTATATCCTATCTAAAAGGTATATATCTATGAAAAATGAAAAACAGAAAAGAGCACCCTATAGGGCTGGACTGTCCATCTGGCATTTCTGGAAAATTCAAGATGGACCAGTCCCTCTGTGGGCTGCTCTCCTGTCTCTTCCCTTGCAAAATGTTGAGCATGCACTTCACAGCCTGCTACAGTCAAACCTGAGTAGTACAGTGAGTCTGCTGTGCTGGGGAAGGGCCTGTGCAAAATGTGGAATTGAGAAAGATTAATCAACATATGGGTGCAATGGGTGCTCCTGGTGAAAATTACATGACATTAGGGGTGGGGCTATTTAATGGATGCAGTGGGGCCTCACAGATTGCACTGCTGGATAGAGCTGCAGTGTACAGGGAGGAGAAATGGTAAGTGTGTACTGGTGGAGTAGGAAGCAGTATAATGGAGGAGACTTATAGGAGGGTAAGTGAAATTATTTACATCGCCCGTTTCTTGCTCTTCTCCAAGGAGACCTGACAGGTAGTTTTTGGTCTGCGGTCTAGAAGTTACTAATAGTGGCAGAGAATGTCGGGTCCCAGCACAGGAAGCCTAGTGACATCAGTGGACTAAGGGGACTGGATATTGTCAGTAACCATATAGAGATACTATGTATGGAGGAGGAGGAGGAAGAATCCACATTACCAGGTATTATCTTCATTTATATACTTTGCATCTTTTGACAGCCAGGAAGTTGGACATCATCCATCGTATGTAATGATCCATTGTATGTATACTAAAGAGTATTATACTGATGACTAGGGACAGATGTTATCCATTGGAGGCGTTTGTATTAATTAATTGTAAGGTTGCACTTTGCACCTTATACTTACCCTTGAGTTGCTGCTATTTATCTTTTATACAATACTTTCCTTGTGGCTTTATACCCACTGTGATACTGGTGGCTACTGTGGTCTACCAATGTACCTCTGTCACATCTGTACCTCTGTCACATCTGTCCTATCTAATGAATTGTGATTTTTAAAGGAATATTTTGTCTTTGAATAAAATGCATTTTTCATTAATAAATTGTTGTATATAGCCTCTCTAAGGCTATGTTCACACAATGGCCAAAAAAGGAAAAAGGTGTCCGCTTTTTGTAGTTTAAAAGACGTCCGTTATTGCATCATTTTAAGTGACTTAAATAAAATCCATTGAAGTCTATGGAATAACGGACGTCTTTTTCACACATTGAATGAATTGAATGTATTGAATGACGGACATCTTTTGACGTGAAAAACACGTCTGTTATTCCGTAGACTTCAATGCATTTTATTTAGTTCACTTATAATGATGCAATAACGGATGTCTTTTTAAACACAAAAAGCGGACGCATTTTTCCTTTTTTGGATGTTGTGTGAACATAGCCTAAAGCTAATCTTTTTGTAACACACACACACACACTTATATATATATATATATATATATATATATATATATATATATATACATAAGGCAGCCATATAAGTTTTTAAGTGATGTTTGTAGGAGTATTATGTATTGGTGTTTGGGACAATACTTGTTCCTTGTATATCATTATTTAGTAATAGCCTGGCTATAGGGGTATACAGTACTCTATTTTGACAGTACTCTTATACATTGGGATTTTCAGCATTAAAACCTCTTTCTGCAGCTCAGGGTCCATGGTACAGTTAATCCACCACTGCAACTTAGCATCATTCATTTCAATGTAAGTAAGCTGCAATACTTACAGACTGAGAAAAGGGGGGGGGCACTGTTTAAGGGGAAAAAACAGCCATGTTTTCTGAATCCTGGATTACCCCTTTAAAAGGAACCTGTCAGCCCCATAACAGGTACACAGCTGAAAATCACGGCAAACAGGTGTTGGGGAGATATAAGTGACTGGACCTCTAGCTGCTGTTTGTACACAAATCGTTCTTTATATAACTAGCACAGGTGTTACAGTGACAAGAGCACCACCCTGTATGTCAATCAGTCAGTGCAGGAAGAGGAGGGGCAGAAGTAGGTGGCTTGACTCCGCCTCTGTGACTTTGAGCTGGAAATGACAATTTTAAAATATTACAAATGGTGATCAGCATTACTAAAGGTCCTGTCACTTATATCTCCCCTGCACCTATCTGCTGGGATCTATAGCTTCATACCTGGTACACAGATGACAGATTCTCTTTAAGGGTACAGTCTATCTGGGTTCACACTACGTATATTTCAGTCAGTATTGTGGTCCTCATATTGCAACCAAAACCAGGAGTGGATTGAAAACACAAAAAGGCTCTGTTCACACACTGTTGAAATTGAGTGGATGGCCGCCATTTAATGGCAAATATTTGCTGTTATTTTAAAACAACGGCTGTTGTATTGAAATAATGGCCGTTATTTACTGTTATATGGCGGCCATCCACTCAATTTCACCATTGTGTGATCAGAGCCTTTCTGTGTTTTTAATCCACTCCTGGTTTTGGTTGCAATATGAGGACCACAATACTGACTGAAATATACGTAGTGTGAACCCAGCCTAATCACACTATGTATATTTGAGGCTGTATTTGTGAGGCTGTATAGCAACCAAAACAAGGAGTGGATTGAAAACACAGAAAGGCTCTGTTCACATAATGTTGTAATTGAGTGGATGGCCGTCATTTAATGGCAAATTTTTGCTGTTATTTTAAAACAACGGCTGTTATATTGAAATAATGGCAGTTATTTACCGTTATATGACGGCCATCCACTCAATTTCAACATTGTGTGAACAGAGCCTTTCTGTGTTTTCAATCCACTCCTGGTTTTGGTTGCTATGAGGACCTGACTTGAGGACCAAATACTGCCTGAAATATACGTAGTGTGAACCCAGCCTAATAAGGGCTGTATCCATGCTTTTCAGGACTCTCTAGGGCAGCATCCAACTTCTTCAGCCATTGGGAGTCAAATGCTTAATGTTTGACTTCGGAGAACATTGCTGACACTGGAAGTATGGAAAGTATGCTCAATACTAACTGCTGAATTTATGCCCCAGCATGGTATTCTTACTGCTTTTACTTACTGCAGTTAACCTTTGCAGTGCAGAAATTGATAGCTGGTGAGATTACATAAGGTACTCCCATAATCCCTGGCACCCGTCCAATCACCTGCAAACCCTGCTGTAATGTTAGCAACTCCCCCCCTTACCCTCTATATAAAGGTGATTGGCTTCCTGGAGGCGGCCAGTCAGCTGTGTATAATGGAGAGCAGGTTGCAGCAGGCAGTTAGAGCAGGGAGAGAAATACAGAGAAATAGGGACAGAGAGGAGAGGAGGGTGGATTGTGGGTGCTTTTCTGTGGGAGCAGTAAAGCCATTGTCCAGTATAGCAAGTAACTGGGTGACTGTTGTTCATTATACCAAGCTACTGGGAGCTGGGCGAGCATTATATGAAGTCACAGTGAACACAGTGTCCATCTTAATAACTTATTGGGTGCTCATTTACCATTGCTGTCCTGGGAGAAAATGGATATTATGCCACTGATCCAACAACATCCACTACTGTCCATGGAGCAAATTGAATGATTGACAGGCTGATTGACATTTTCCAATTTTTTACACTGTCACAGCAACAGCTGTAGAAAAAAAACGCTACTCTGTAATAGTCCCACTGTTGTTTATACTATAGATTTATTTGTATGCAATTCACAAATATTCATGAAGTTCCAAGTGATTTGCTCATCTCTTTATATATATATATATATATATATATATATACATACTGTATATACAATTTTTATTTTATTTTTATTTATTTTTTTCATTTTTGGGGGTGGGGGAGGGGTAGAACATGCCTCATGCCCTCGATCTTTTTAGATCCTACCTCTGTAGATTATTTTATAATAGAGGCAGATTAGCATTCCATGAACTAGTGGATTAGGACGAAATTTAGCAGCAAGTACAGACTATCTGTTTTCAATACACACTGACATAACACCTCAGCATCTGCTTTGTGGTCAATGGGATGCTGCACAACTTGTAATTTTGGTAAACACAAGCAGCCTGCCTAAGCCAACTAAAACAGTGCGTATTGTGCATCCTGCTGCTGGATGCTGTGAATGAGGCTGCTGCAGATTCTACTTACCTATAAAGTAGCGGTTTCCCATCTTATTTATGAAGGTTGCCTTATTCAGAAACAACATCATATAATGCTGGCATGTCAACCATGTATGTTTGGCTACACAGACAGTGCCAAGCACACACTTACTTTTATAACCCTGCTTTGTTTGGATGTATCAGACACCTACCAGGTTTAAAACAGAAAAAAAGTGCAGTCTAAGGATCAGATTGCATCCAATGTAGCGTTGTTTATTTGTCCTAACTGTGATCCAATATTATAGTTGGCAATTCTACATTCAAGCCACATACGACCTGCTGCAGGTATGGCTGGGTTCACATGCTGTGTATTCAGGCTCTACATTGCCCATTTTTATCAGGATACTGACAGAAAGCTATGCCAACATACTGTATACTGTGGGATACCTACAGTGAGCTCATTGACTTTAATGGTTAAAACATAGTCTAATAATGACTACATTTAAGAGGTTGTCTGGCCAGCACTCTATTAACAGGGAAGGGATGAGGGAAAATAATAACATACACTTACCTCCCTGTCTTCTGCGCTGCCGCTTGTACCACAGCCATCCAGTCCTCATTGTGCACCTGCTTCTGGGCTCAGAGAAGTGACGTCGCTAAAAGGGTCAGTGGGTCTGCTACGTCACATCCCCAAACCCAGAGGCGGACACAAAAACCGGGGAGCAGAGTGGTTTAGTACAGATGGCAGTGCAGGAGCCAGGGTGATAAGTGTATGTTAGTGTTTCCCCTTAGCCCTTCCCTGGCCATAGAGCTTGAAAGAGCCCAGGATGGAAAACCTCTTTAGGCATTTTTCCAAACAGTATATATTATTTTAATTGTAGGAGTCAAAAGCATGGACGTTTTTATAACCAAATAGGATCCCCAATGAAAGGCCTCTGAGCATCAACTACAGACTATAGTTTTGGGGGTAACTCCATAATAATTTAACAGTCAGAGTTCGACAGAGAAACAGATGTCAGACAAATTTGTGAAAGAAGAAAATCAAATAGTCATAACCACCCCAGGCCAGCAACTTCATAACACGTAAAAATTAAAGAATATATATTATTTTTTTTTACATTTGCATGTTATATAGTATCATCACTACAATTATATTTATCAGGAAATCATTAAGACATGATAGGGAAAAGGGAAAAAACTTTACTTTATGTTCCAGATCTGCTGACATGGATGACCTTTTAATATGAATTATTATTATTATTTTATTTATAAAGCACCCTTAATTCCAGAGCACTATACAATAGATAGGAGATAACAAACAGGAACACGATCAAAAACACATTACATGAAGGCAAATGGCAGACTGGTACATTGGGGAAGAGGACCCTACCTGCAAGGGCTTACAATCTATGAGGTACCTTTAGATGTGTGTACACCATGAGGCTATGTTCACACTACGTATATGTAAGGCCGTAGTGCGAGCCGCGAATATTCGCCCGTAGTTTTGAGGTTGATGCGTACGCTGGAAAGTATACGATATACGGCTGCACAGTGCACAATACGTATGAGCCTACGGCCCGATCGTAAACGGACCCGTAAAAAATGAACAAGACCATTGTTTGCGGCCGGAACTGTGCAAATTCACGCCCGTGGATTTACAGGCGGCCCCGTACGGAGTACTTTAAAAATAGTCGGCAATAATGCAGAATGCCGATGCCTCTAATAGTTAATATATTAAATTAATAAAACACATTTTCTTTGTAATAAAGTCCCTTTCGTTGTTCAATAATTTAATTCTAATGAATCCATCATTGTGCAATTAAATATACTGTTAAAATAAATATATATATCAATAAATGTATATTTCTTTATATATTTATTTTTTGACAGTATATTTAATTGCACAAGTATGGATTCGTTTAAATTAAATTATTGAACAACAAAACTGATTTTATTACAACAAAAAGGTGTAAGGTGCACAACACCGCTCACAATGATGGGTGTTGTGCTCCTGTTTGTGTGTTTTTTGTGTGTTTCTCCCTTTTTGTCTTTCAGATATCGGTATCCAGTGGATTACATCAGATTCCATGGGCTACGTCGATGACCAGCGGTTGTTTTTTTTTTTTTTTTTTTTTTATAAAATGGTCAATGAGGGGTGTGGGGGTGTTTTTATTTGAATAAAAAAAAAATTTCACTTGTGTCTTGTCTTTATTTCTTTACTTTATAGACTTAGTAGTGGAAGCCGTCTAATAGACAGAATCCATTACTAAGTTGGGGCCTAGTGTTAGCCGGTATAAAAATAGGGGGGACCCTATGCGTTTTTTTAATTATTTATTTGTTTAAAAAAAAAAAAAAAAGACACAAGTGAAAAAAATTTTTTTTATTCAAATAAAAACACCCCCACACCCCTCATTGGCCATTTTATAAAAAAAAAAAAAACAACCGCTGGTCATCGTCGTAGTCCATCGAATCCGTCGTAATCCACAGGATACCGATATCTGAAAAACAAAAAAGGAGAAACACACAAACAGGAGCACAACACCCATCATTGTGAGCGGTGTTGTGCACCTTACAGTATGCAGCATCTTTACAGATCGCTGCTTACAGTCTGGCCCCCAAGGGGTTAAGGGAGGATGTATTGCATCCCCTTTAACCCCTTGGGGGCCAGACTGATGTCAGACTGCACCCATACCAGCAAGGAAGGGGTTAAGTGACCCCCCTTCCTTGCTGGGATGGGTGCAGTGCTGGGGAGGGGGTGGGGAGAGCTTTATACTCACTGTCCGATGTCTTGCTCTTCTCTCTTCTCTCTTCCATCTTGTCTCTTCGCCGTCCGCCGGCACAATAAAGTCACTGTGCTGCGGACGGCTCTTTTATATGTGTGATCAGCTGATCAGCTGATCGCACATATGATTCAAAATGTTTCTTCTAATAATGCTATTGTGATAACATAATTAGAAGAAACATTTGATGTTTTAATTAAAGTAATGTATTGATTAGTACAGAATGCTCTATTTACCGGGAATATGAATTAACGGCTTAATGGAGCTTCCTGTACTAATTAATATTTAATTAATAAAACACATTTTTGTTGTAATAAAATCAGTTTCATTGTTCAATAATTTAATTTAAACGAATCCATACTTGTGCAATTAAATATACTGTCAAAAAATAAATATATATATTGAAAAATACATTTATTTATATATATATTTATTTTAACAGTATATTTAATTGCACAATGATGGATTTGTTAGAATTAAATTATTGAACAACAAAAGTGACTTTATTAAAACGAAAATATGTTTTATTAATTTAATATATTAACCATTAGAGGCATCGGCATTGCAGAGGATCGCTAACCCCGTAATGCCGATTCCTGTAATACTGTTGCTCTGCTTTCCCAGATGCATTCAAGAGGTGTTTGCCTCACTTTCTAAAGATTTGAACGCATGTCTAATTCGTCCGCATGTCTATTTTCACACGGCCGTAGTTTCAGCCGCACATGTTCGGCCGCGTAAAAACTACGGCCGGACATATACGTAGTGTGAACATAGCCTTAACATGTACACACATAGAGGATCTATACTATACTGGGGCTAAGAGGGGTCCTTTACTATATGAATGCACTGCACCTATACTATAAGGTCTGTACAACTTGTGTTAATATAGGATCTACATTTATATGATCGCTGCTTAGAGACAAATTTTGTCTTTACAGCATATAGTAGATTTCATTAACAGTGTAATGGTATTATCCATTCACTGTATGGTGATAATGGTAGTGTTCATGGTGTGACAGTATTATTTGTCCAATGGATGCTGGTTTTATTGGTAATGTTGGTCTTTATATAGTAGATTTTATTTAGTAAAAGTATAGTGGTATTAACCACTATGTGGTTGTAATGGTAGTTGTCATGGCATGTAGGTATTATTTGTTACTTGTATTATTTCCAATATCAGTCTCAATAGATTGGGTTTAATTAGTAAAAGTATGGTGGTAATAATATTTACTTCAATCAAATTTAAAGGGAACCAATCACTGGAAAAAAGCATATAGAGCTTTTGAAATGTGCTGTTAGAGCCCACAGCACACTTGCCACACGTGTTTCCATAGCCTCCGTGCCTTCCCCGTGTAAGCCGCAAAGTAACTTTATAAAACTGGCGCCCTGTATGCTAATTACCTGAGGTAGTCACCTGGGCGGTGTTCGGCTAGCAGGTAGTCACGGTCCCCTGGGCGTTCTTCCGCTGTAATCACGCCCCTCTGGGCGTGATTCAAATGGCAGAGTGGCTGTGGGGTCACTCGCCTGTGCAGAATAGCCTCGAACTCCGGCTAACAGGCTATTCGAGGCTATTCTGCACAGGTGCAGTACCGCCGGAATGGAAGCGGCTGCACTGCGCATGTGCGGCGGCGTCCGGCATCAGAATCTCACAGCTACTCGGCCATTTGAATCACGCCCAGAGGGGCGTGATTACAGCGGAAGAACGCCCAGGGGACCGTGACTACTTGCTAGCCGAACACCGCCCAGGTGACTACCTCAGGTAATTAGCATACAGGGCGCCAGTTTTATAAAGTTACTTTGCGGCTTACACGGGGAAGGCACGGAGGCTATGGAAACACGTGTGGCAAGTGTGCTGTGTGCTCTAACAGCACATTTCAAAAGCTCTATATGCGTTTTTCCGGTGATTGGTTCCCTTTAAAGCTGCAGTTGCATCCAGCTCCTTCAGTCCTGTGTTCAGCACCATGAACAACACATTAAATGTATCAAATAGCTGTGCGTCACAGAGAACATTTCCGGTTGTTATTGCAATTTCAGTGCTGACAACTTTTGAACAGCAAAAATATTACAAATGTAATTATATGATACAATTATGGTCTTCTCTGATATTGTTAGAGTAGGGAACTGGACAACAGTCCCTAACTTGACAAGACTGACAATAAACACAATAAAGCAGGGTCAGAGGTCCGGGTCAAACCCACACAGGGAATGCAGTAAAAAAAAAACTAATCAAAAAAATAAGTCAGAAGTCAAAAGCCAGAAAGTCAAAATGCCAGGGAATAAATGCAGGAACAAACGCTAGGTCAAGAGGGAACTCAGGGTCTGAGACTCTATCCCAGATAAGGAATAGGGGCAAGTGGAGGATACTTATGAGACATGGAGTCCCAGCCCAGATCACATCAGACAGCTGACTGGTGGCGGTACCGGCCATCAGTCAGCTGATTACAAATGTCAAACACCTATTGCCGATCGTTCGGGCTTGGTGAAGCCCCAGCTGCAGCTTCATCAAAAAGAAGTCGCAAGGCCGAAGGGCCAGTTGCCAGGGATGCTGTCGGCGCGCTCCCCTCAGCTGGCCAGGCCGGTTGCCAGGGACGCCATCTGCAATGGTCCAATATGCTACATTACTTTCAAGATAGCGGCCATGTTCCAGATGTAGCTAAAAAGATGGGCCCCCACACCCATTACATTACCCATTCAGATATGTCAAATTCCCCTTCATTTCTGAAATAAAAGGGGAGAGACTTTTGACTGACCCTGTATATATGTTGTGTGTGGGGTACTTGTTATAGTTCACTTTGGGCAGCAGAGATGCTACATTCACTCCTGGCTGTGTCAATATCTTTAAGAAAGTTGGAGTGTACCGACGAAACTAGTTAGGAAATAGTCAATGGTTTTTAATTTAGTTGTTGCTTAAAGTAACGTGCGATGTATTGATACAAAAGATGTAGCAGGGACAGCGGGATATTACACTACCTGTACTATTTGATAGCTCAATTGTAGCATTCTACCGCAGCTGCTCTATCCAGGATGAGTCCCACGGGACTAGCAATGTTCAGCAGTACGGTTCTGGCACAATTACGGCATTCAAGCTCACTGTATAGCAATAGAGTGTGACAAATCGGGACTGCGGTGCACCGCAGATTACACGTAGCTGCTGCTATACTTTAATCTAAATAACAGACCGCACTATCCCTGAGTCTGTTAAGAAAGCACTTGGAGGTGGCATAACCCCTATAGTGCATAACCGCTTTAGTGTGTGATATCTCGAACACGCGGTTTCCCGCCGAGAACACACAACTACCTATAATAATAATATATCTACCAGACTGTACACCAGCGTTTCCCACAGGGGTGCCGCGGGATCCCGGTGGGAAATTTGCACTGCCTCTTTAAGCATCCCGAGAAGCTGCGGCCGCGCAGCTTCTCGGAATGCACAGATCGCTTTGATGTTCCGCCCGCACAGTGAGCAGGCGGAACATTAAAGCGAGCAGAATGCAGGCGCAGGACCTGTCAGCATCCTGCTCCTACATTCACTCTCATAGGCTGCCGACACTTCATACCAGAAGCCTATGGGACGCCGGGACGTGACCTCTCCGGCATGCTTAATAATCACGCCTCCCGGAGGTCCCGTCCCTGCGGCTCACAAGATGGAGCCTGAAGAGGAGGAGAGCTGCTGCCTGCAGCCACACAGAGTGGATTAGGTGAGTAGGATGTTTGTTTTTTTATGGGCACCTCTGGGGGCATTATTAGCTCATGGGGCACCTCTGGGGACATTATTAGCTCATGGAGGCACCTCTGGGGGCATTATTAGTTCATAGGGGGCACCTCTGGGGGCATGATTAGTTCATGGAAGGCACCTCTGGGAGCATTATTAGTTCATGGGGCACCTCTGGGGGCATTATTAGTTCATGGGGGGCACCTCTGGGGGCATTATTAGTTCATATGGGAGCCTCTGGGGGCAGTAAGTTCATGGGGGCACCTCTGGGGGCATTATTAGTTCATGGGGGAACCTCTGGGGGAATAATTAGTTCATGGGGGCACCTCTGGGGGCATTATTAGTTCATGGGGGGCACCTCTGGGGGCATTATTAGTTCATGGCAGGCACCTCTGGGGGCATTATTAGTTCATGGGGGAACCTCTGGGGGCATTATTAGTTCATGGGGGCACCTCTGGGGGCATTATTAGTTCATGGGGGCACCTCTGGGGGCATTATTAGCTCATGGGGGCACCTCTGGGGCATTATTAATTCATGGGGGCACCTCTGGGGGCATTATTAGTTCATGGGGGCACCTCTAGGGGCATTATTAGCTCATGGGGGCACCTCTGGGGGCATTATTAGTTCATGGGGGCACCTCTAGGGGCATTATTAGCTCATGGGGGAACCTCTGGGGGCATTATTAGTTCATGGGGGCACCTCTGGGGGCATTATTAGTATATGGGGGAACCTCTGAGGGCATTGTTAGTTCATGGGGGCACCTCTGGGGGCATTGTTAGTTCATGGGGGCACCTCTGGGGGCATTATTAGCTCATGGGGGCACCTTTGGGGGCATTATTAGCTTATGGGGGCACAGCAGGGGATCCTACATACAGGGGGCATCCCACATTCCTACTCGCTTTACTGCACATAACACCAAAAAGCGCAGTTACTTTGGGAGCCTACAGGAGGGAGAAAGGAAAGGAAGTTGCTAGAAATGTGCGGAGCCTAAGATGTTTGTTTCGCAGGTTCTTAAGAGAGATGAAACTAAGCTGGAAGAAATCATCATGGTGGACTGGACTGGATGGAGAGGAAAAGGGAAAGTGACACCTCAGATCGAAGAAGACATCACCTGTGAGTCACTGTATGACGGTTTTCTTATTTTGTAGAACATTATTTAGTAGGGGCGCCCCGAGGTAATTTTTTTTTTCCAAGGGGTGCCCCGAGGTGAAAAAGGTTGGGAAGCACTGCTGTACACACTCAGCAGTCTGTGTAGATTTAGGACTTGAAGGTGGTGCAACACCAAACATTGTAAGATATATGTGAGCAGTCGTTATTATTGAATACCTTGCTACTGTATATCACCGCAGCTACAATTCCTGAGTGAACCCACAATAAAGACCTACAAGCACACTGTATATACACCAATCCCAAATAAAACTTTTTAAGTAATGAAATAAAAGTTAAGTTTTACCTTGGGGCAAGTAAGGTATGAGCCTTCGGGCACTACCAGTGATGTAAATAATATCTCCCACAAGGTTGGGATCCACATTCCCATCGAAATATATAACTACTCGCTCATCTCTAGAAATCAGTATGGCTAATTATAACAACTTTACTTATTCAAGATATTCTAAAATTCTGCACAGGAAGCCAACTGAGGTGAGGTTTACTGGCAATGTCCATGAAGAAATTATTGGAGTATTTTTCTTCCCTTTTTTAACTATGCCTCAAACAGTGTGTCCCAAAGAAAAGATTTAACACGTCCCAAAGTAATAATAAAGTCACACATTTTGTATTATTACACGCAGCTGCATTGCCATAAAAATAACTGTTTTTCTAGAAATTGCAATTCTAAATGTTTGTATTTAACCCAGTCAGTCATGGAAGCACTGGTGACTAGGAAAATAGAGAAATTCCCAATGTTATCGGAACATTTACTATCATTGCACACTTTCCTCAAAAGCAATGGATACAAATCTGTGTCTTATGAATTGGCTCTATCCATTTATAAGCATATGTCTAATAAGCTTCAGTGTATGACGGGAGAGCTCACAGGGTCTCCTGATTTGTCAGCAGGAAATAATGATTGCATTGAGTCCTATTCTCTTAATTAGCAGCATGACATCTTATCATTCCATATAATCTGTGTTAAACTAATGATGACTTATCACTTTACAGCCATGCACTGATATTCACTGTAGCTTTATACCATTATAAGATTCAGCAACATAAACAGATACACTGTACATCTAAAATATCGTATTATATCTTGTGGGTGAATACAATACCACTATATAAAATATAATCTGACGCTATACATTTATATATTTGTCGGCCACAGCAAATTGATGACCTATTTTCCGGCTAGATCATCAATATTAGATCAGTGAAGGTCAAGCCCCGCAGATCAGCTGTCTGAGCTGTGGCTCTAGTGTATATAAAGTGAATGGAGCCAGAAAGACGTGCAGTGTCCCACCACTGGTGTTACCAGTTTACACACCCCTCGCAAAAGCCTGTACTCTAAGTAAAAGTGGTAATGAAGTAGTACCTAAGTTTTGCCACTAGATGTTGCTAGTGTGTATGTCTTGTATGTAAGTATTGCACAGCTGTAGTACTCAAGGGGTTATTGTTCTTTGTGCACCATTGAGAGCTCTTTTCTCCACCTATCTCTGTTCTCTTTCTTCTTTCTCTCTTTTCACTCACTCACAGCAGGTATAACATACCCTGTAGGAAGTTGTCACATGGGGAGAGGAAGTGTAGTCACACACTTAGTCAGTGTTAGTTTGGTTCCTGTACAGAGAGGATACAAGCCAGAATGGTCCCTACAGCAGTCAAGTTGGGCCTTGGCTTATGCCAGGTCCCCTGTTAGAGGACAGGTCCAGTGTAGTCTAGTCTGGAGTGTGATAGTGGACAGACACACATGGGAAGCACGGACACTCTTTTCTTGAAAGCAGCACTTCTACTTACTATGCAGTACAGAGGGGACAATGTCAGAGATAATCCCAGCCCACACCGCGAACATATCTAAAGGTGCAGGACAGTATCCTGAAGCAAGAGGAACTCTCTTGGGACTCTTGCGATATCCTCCTCTCTACTTCTCTGAACTTAAGGCTCTATTACACGGGCCAACAGTGAGGAGCCAACAAGCACTGTGAGCGCTCGTTTGCTCCTCGCTCCCCGCTCACTGCTGCCGCTATTATCACCGAGTGGGTGAGTCCGGGAGGGCCGGGGGGAGCTGCGGGGGGGGGGGGGCTGCCCGGGTAATCGCTGATCGTCCGGGTAGCCCATAGGATATAGCGGTAGTCTGTAAGCAGCAGATCGTTGCTATATAAGTCGTTTGTCTTTCAACATGTTGAAAAACAAACAACATTAACGATCAGCCGACATGAACGATGTCGGCTGATCCTTGCCTCCTGTTCTATGGGATGATTATCGTCCGTAACGGCCAATATCGGCCGAATACGGCTGATAACAGTTCTGTGGAATAGGGCATTTACTTTACTTCTCAGCACGCAACCAAGCCAGCACGGCTATCCTACCTTTCAAGCTTTCGGCACAAGTCTTGTGAAGTCCAAAGTATATTGTCACAAGTCTACTGTATATTACTGTATCACGTATTCCTAAAGTAAAGAAGAGTTTATTTATGGTAACAGGTATCAGGTAACCAACACAATAATCGCACCTTCCTTGGGTCATCTCCCCTTTCTGTGGGTGGCGGTACCAATAGTCCGGGTGGGTCTCAACTCCACTTCGGACCACCGTAAAAAGTAACCAAGGGACCCTCTCACAGCCCGGCAGGTCACCGACCACAGGGGAGAGGGTATAGCTCCCCACCTGTGTGCTCACCTGGCACTTGCTTCACAACCGTATACCATCTGGCTGAGCTATATTTCGACCAACCACCACATTAGTGGCGTCACACAGTACCATCTGGCAAGTGACCGGTCGAGCCTCACAGGAGTGCACCACAGAAACAGCTCCACTAATTGTGTAGTGGTGGTACTAAGTTACTGCAGCTCAGCTTTCACTGAAGTGAATAGGTGACCTGCAGTCAAGTACAGTAGCATGGCACGTACACAGAGAATAGAATAGTGCTTCCAATTCCATATCTCTATGTATGCCTGAGCCGTATCTAAGGCCCAGAGCTGATGCAGCAATCAAGATCAAGTGGCACTTTCTTTTAGTTTTTATTATTATAATATTTGTGTAGATAGGCAGTATTTATTTGATTATTTTTACATGTTTTAACTGTTTAATAGTAAAGGGGGGTGATTTAGACTTTTGTTGGGGGAGGGGCTTTGTCATATTTTTAAAAACATTTTGATTTTTTACACTTTTTAAATCCCCCTGGGGGAATATTATATCATTCGATTGCATATACTCATCAATGCTATGCCTGCACTTTCTCCAGACCTGAATTCTGTAGAAAACCTATGGGATGAGCTGATTCGCCAAAAAGCGGCTCCTAACTCTGTACCCCAGAACCTGAATGACCTGAAGGCTGCCCTTCAGCAATAGTGGGACACCATGCCTCAGCAGATGATAAGTTGACTTTTAAACATTATAAGACGTTGTTAAGCTGTAATTGGTTCTCAAGGGCACATGACAAGGGTTTGAGACAGTGACATGTTCTGTTAGGGTATACCCACCACTGTTGTTGGCTTTTGTTTTAATGAATAGTTTGAGATGAGAAATCACCATTGCATGCTTCTACTTAAATCCCTTACTTTCATTACATAATATCACTGTAGAATAAACGTATTATGTTTTTCATGAATTCCACTCATAAGCCATATGGGGAGAGGTAACACTTGTTTATTTATGATCCCCTTGCCCCGGCCTGCTGGAGATGTTTTTAATCTGCTGCTCTTCAACTTTAAATTAGGTAAATATTAAAGAAATATATGTCATTTTAGATCTGCAGATTATAACCTAATGAACAAACCATGTTGTCTGTCCTATTTTAGATTTCACAAAAAAGTATCCAGCAACGCATTTTGCTTTGTTATGTATAAATCCATAATGTATGGCATGTTTTGTTGGGGTATAACCACCACTGTTGTTGGCTTTTGTTTCAATAAATTATTTAAGATGAGAAATCACCATTGTATGTTTTTACCAAAATCCATTACTTTTATGATATATCACTATAGCAAGAACTTATTATGTTTTTCAGAAATTCCAATCACAAGCCAAATATTCCTAACTTTTTGTGAGTAGTGTATTTGAATATTATTATTCAAAATTTAAATATAAAGTATCAACAATAAAGCTTTATGGGTCATATGCCAAATTGCTTTCAGAATGTAGTAAATACTGAACTGCTAAACTTTCCTAATACATGTGTGTTAACAATAAACCACTCTAAAAATCCATAGCCTTTTCATATAATCAACATACAGTATTGGACTAGTTAACATTGTTTCCTTTTGTATAAACTCCAACATATTGTGAGCAGATGGGGATAAATCTAAGTGTATCAAGTATGTGTAGAAAAGCTTATAGGACCCCTAATAGCACTGTGATCTTTTTTATATGGAAGAGATCATTACATATCCTCATTACAAGAGCATTGCATGCACTATTATCTTCAAATATTCCCTTAAAGGAGAAATCCGTCGATATTCAAACATTTCTAGCAGACAGGGGCTGGGAGGAACATAATAAACAGGCTTAACTTACCACTCCCTGTGCCTCCAAAGAGCTGCCTTGCTGCTCCGGGACCCCTGCTCCCTGGCTCCAGCAACGTCAAGACTCATCAGAACTCGGAAGAAAATTAGTTCTATCTGGGATCCTGGAGCCTGTGAGGTGGCACATCGGTGTGTGTGGAGAGATGTTATACTTGTTTATTAATAATAATTATTATGTTTCCCTTGCCCCGGCCTGAGGTAAATGAGGTAATCATTAGAGAAATATATGTCATTTTAGGGCTGGAGATTATAACCTAATGAACAACCCAGGTTGTCTGTCCTATTGTAGAAGATATCAAGCATCAAGTTCTGGGAAAAAACAATTGCTTAAATAACTTTGATGATTGTCCGAGATTTCTGACACAAAAAAGTATGAGTGGCCTTTTCTGGGGAATTTAGTAAAATGTGCGCCTAGATGTTATTCCTTCTATACCAAGTTGTCACAGTACAGGATCATGTGCAGCACATACACATAGCATGCAGGTATTGCTATTATCCAGCAATGCACTGTGCTTTCTTTATTAATCAAAGCCACAACAAAGATAGGGCAACAGAGCCTAAGCCTTCAAGGTGGGTAAGCTGCACCATCTAACAGTGCTAATAAAGCCAGGTAAAGCCAGGATTATAATGTGGGCGGCGTGGCATGGGCCCCCCCGCAGCCTCAGGCCCCGGGCGGCCGCCCAAAGCGCCCACATTATAATCCGCCACTGAAAGCTAGCCACCATACATGTACATAAAACACTGTGATCTTCTGTCATCGGAAAAGTAACAGCACTACATTGTGCCTAAGTCCATATTACACTTGTCTATACAGGTTTTTTCAATATAGATGCATGCCACAGAGTGACATTACAACATGCTACCATATATAACCCAATATTGTACTGTATAATTGCTCTCATTAGGATACAGCCCATATGTTGGTTGTATTAAAGGACAACTCCGGCGAAAACATTTTTTGCCTTATTTAACACACATTACAAAGTTATATAACTTTGTAATGTGGTTAAATACCCGGTCTGGCCCCCTTCCCCCACTTTCCGACCCCCGACCCCCCACCCCGGAAGTTAAAGAATATATACATTACCTATTACGGTCGTCACGGTCCTCTTCTCTGGTGTCGGGTGATGTCAGAGCTGGGGGCGGTCCGGGTCTTCTTCCTCCTCGGCATCTTCATTGAGAGTGAATGGGAGAGAAAAGGCTGCTGGTGCACATGCGCACCAGCAGCCTTTTCATTGGCTGGAGCGCATCACATGGCTTCCAGCTTGCTCAGCCCTGATTGGCTGAGCTTGCTGGAAGCCATGTGATGCGCTCCAGCCAATGAAAAGGCTGCCGGTGCGCAAGCGCGCTGGCAGCCTTTTCTCTCTCATGGACCCGGAAGAAGGAGACATCGCTGGACGGCGGAGGCAGGTGACGGTGAGGCGGACGGCGGGCGAATGGAGTGGCGATCGTCACCGGAGGGATGGTGAGTATGGTGTCTGTGTGTGTCTGTGTTTTTTTTTTGGGGGGGGGTCCCGCCGGAGTTGTCCTTTAAAGATCACAAGACCCCATATCAGAATAGACATACAGTGGTGCCTTGGATTACAAGCATAATTAGTTCCAGGACTGTGCTTGCAATCCAAATCCACTCTTAAAGCGACTCTGTACCCACAATCTGTCCCTCCCAAACCACTTGTACCTTTAGATAGCTGCTTTTAATCTAAGATCTGTCCTGGGGTACATTCGGCAGCTAATGAAGTTACTGTCCTAAAAAACTACTTTTTAACTTGCAGCCCTGAGTCAAACGGCCATGGCTTACAGTATGTGCCCTAACTTTGCACCGCCCCTCTGTCCCTCCTCCCCACCCTCTTCATCATTAGGAATGCCCCTAGAACATTTTCTTTTGTCTGAACATTGCACAGGTGCCTTAACGATCCAGCCCATGTGCGGTGCTGACACAAATAAGGAATAGGAGACAATCTGCCTGGGGCATTCCTAATGATGAGGAGGGTGGGGAGGAGGGACACAGAGGTTGTGCCAGCCTAATGCATACACAATTTAGGCCATGGCTGTTTGGCCCAGGGCTGCCAGTTTAAAAGTTGTTTTTTAGGACAATAACTGCATCACCTGCTGAACGGACCCCAGGACAGATCTTGGATTAAAAGCTGCTATCTAAGGCTGGGATCACACTACGTATATTTCAGTCAGTATTGTGGTCCTCCTATTGCAACCAAAACCAGGAGTGGATTAAAAACACAGAAAGGATCTGGTCACACAATGGTGAAATTGAGTGGATGGCCGCCATATAACGGTAAATAACGGCCATTATTTCAATATAACAGCCGTTGTTCTAAAATAACAGCAAATATTTGCCATTATATGGTGGCCATCTACTCAATTTCAACATTGTGTGAACAGAGCCTTTCTGTGTTTTCAATCCACTCCTGGTTTTGGTTACAATATGAGGACCACAATACTGACTGACATATACTGTGTGTGAACCCAGCCTAAAGGTACAAGTGGTTTGGGAGGGACAGATTGTGGGTACAGAGTTGCTTTAAGAGTGGTATTGGATTACAAGCACGGTCCTGGAACTAATTACGGTACAAGTGTGTGTGTGTGTGTGGGGGGGGGGGTCAGATTGTGGGTACAAAGTCGCTTTAAACCAAAGCAAATTTTCCCATAAGAAATCATTGAAACAATTTTTAATTCTGATTAACATGTAAAACAAATAAGGGAAACATTTATAAACAGCTGAATGTGTCATATTATTGTCATATTATTGTACAGTATAGCAATCAGCATGTGGTGTATAATGTATAGTAAGTGCATAAACCTGAAAAGACAGCAGCAGTTTTTAGATCCCTATAATGCAGTAGCGTAGTACAACAGGCTAGAACAGAGAAGCAGGGCTGCTGTCAGAGGTCTGTGTGGTCACATGACAGCAATGGGGAAGGGTGTGTGTTCAGCATGCACCAATCAGGAAGTAGGAATGACAGAGCTGTGCAGGAGAACAGTTTATAGCTGAGTGTAAGTGCAAGCACATGATAGCAGCAGTGTGAATGGCTGAGTGTGAGTGCAGGCATATTATAGCAGGAATTGGGAGGATAGGAAACACAAGGGCTGACAGAGACTGCAGGGACCATGAGGGAATTAGCAGGGCAGATGTGGGCACGTACATGCAGCACTCTCTGGACAGGGAGAGAGGGGTTACAGCTATGAAGGGATTACCTCCACAGTCCTGTCTTTTGATGCAAGCCCCAGCCTGAAATGGATGTGCTAGGGTGAGGGAAATTTCCTGGGTCAAAGTAAAGGGATGTAGACCCCGCTATGAAGACCATGCCCCTCCCCTACTCGACCTCCGACCCAGTACAGAGAGCTCTTAAACCAAAGCAATGCTCTAACCAAGCACCAAGTTACAATTTTGATAAACTGTGAGCGCTTCTTGCAAAGCGCTCTCAATCCAAGTTACTCTTAAACCAAGGTACCACTGTATACCTCTTCAACACCACGTTATTCCTTAATTCATGTATGCATAAAGTGGGTCCCATACAACACATACAGCACATAGAGCACTCAGCTTACTATCCCTGATTCTGCACCTATAACCTGATCTCCATAACATAACCTGGTAGCTGTCAATCATACTACTGACAAGTAGACATTGGAGTCATAGACTGCATATATGTATGGTCTGGCAAACCTGGACAATACCTGTATATATAGAAAACTCTAGTTATAGACTCTCACAGACACAAACTTATGTGTAGACTTCTGTGTAGAAGCCAGAACAAGAACAGCCTCATAGCCTGATTCTAATTGTAATGACTGTTCAAAACTGCTTTAAAAGATACAAAAAAATATAATTTCCACATACTTAATATCTATATAAAATAATCCACTTTTTTTATCTTCTAACATCTCCCTGGAAATGTTATCTGTCTTTGTGATATTGTGCTATTGCTGGTCACTAAACCTCACTGTTGCATAGGAACTATTGTATTTTTACATCATGATGGCCTATACTGTACTCAAAGTGACAGAACATGTGGTCTTTGAGACAAAGTTCTATTTGTTGCCTTAGAATCTTTCTTGTGAGGGTAACAAAGTGTTCTGAGCTGTGTAACCAGTGGAACTGTCTGCTGACGCAGACAGAGCATCTGACATCTTCAACGTCTATGGCTTGTGGCAGCCTTAAATAATGGGCTCTCTTTTAGAATTGATCACATTTCCAGTTGACATTGACCTCTTAATATACGACCTCTCAAAACTTAAAAATACTTTTCCATGTATTCTTTTCTCTACCAACAATAGATAATATAAAAACATGGAAATGCTGTAGCATCTTTGGATGGCACTATAGTTGTGTCCGATGTCCCATCTGGGATATATGCATGAGGACACATAGAACAGTAGAACACAATGAGATTTGGCCTGCCTGGGGGGTGGGGGGGTGCTGTAGAAAGTTTTTCTGGGCTCCTTATAGTACAGGATAAAAGAACGGATAAGTGAGTGTGAACCACTATGTGGGATCCTCGTAGCCTTTACTGCCGAAGTGACTGACTACCAAGATGATGTGTTGAGTGACAAAACAGTGACTGGCAGGATGCTGGTGAATAGTCAGCACAAGAACAGTAGAGCATTGAAAAGACCAGTACTACTTTTTTAGTTTTATTTTAAGATGTAATCAGCAGTTGATTTTATATATTTTACGGGGTACGGAGTGTTCCTTTGAGACCTCCACTCATGTCCAACATGGCCATTTTCATGTTGGGTGTGTGGCCCTCAGCAAGCCTTGTATGAGCGGCATTACCCAATAAAACATGAGGCTTTTTAGCTGCAAATATATATATGTACATTCTATAAGGGAAAAAGTGAGAAGAAGCAAAAAGAAATGATCACTTTTTAATTCCCTCGATTAATATTCAAGGAATGAAGTTTGTCACGAAATGCAATGAAATGTAGAGTGTGAAAGTCGGCACTAAATAAATCTAACATGGATAAAGTATACTCTGAAAAAAGTACATTTATGAATGAAACTACCAGGTGTGAAGTGATAGGATTCCATAAATACACACGTGCAACATGTGCAGCAACAACATATGACAAATAGAGACAGATTGTTCTTACCGGAACACTCCAACACTTTTTTTTTTTTAAAAAGCTATTTCATTACTGTTGTCAGCTCCAAGCCACTTTATGATGTCTACAATGGATCTAAGCTTAGGTTTAAGCCATGTCTGGTCAGAAAACCTGACAAATATATTCTGTCATAAAAGTCTGCAGTCTTAACCATTTGACAGATCCATTTTTTGATATCCATTTGACACATACATTCATTACATGGTATTTGGATTTTCTTTCTTTAGGCTATGTTTACACTGCGTATGACTCCATCCATAGATCGTACGCCGCCGTAAATGTGCGGCTGGATGCGTACGAACCGCGAACATATTCTTCATATGCTTCCCTAGCTTGTTTCGAAGCGATCTGAGGCACGTCATTTACTTGGAAATCTTCGCCCAGCCCCTAAACCACACAGAACCTTTTGGATCGAAAAATCAAGTTCAATTTGGCTGAAATAAGTACTTCATACGGGACCGTATGGAAATCCACGGCCGTGAGTTTCAACATTCCCGTCCGCAAACAATGGTCTTGTTCATTTTTCACGGCGCCGTATACAATCCGGCTGTAAGCTCATACTTAGTGTGCACTGTGCGGGCGTATATCGTGCACTTTCCATAACACTGAGGAGTGGGATGATGCCATTGATCACATAGTCATGCCTACTCACAAACAGAGTCGTGTCCTCAAAAGGAATCAACAATTGTCAGGAAATGTTCGAGGAAATCTGTGCACTATGAGGTTTATCACATGTGCCATACAAGTTGTATGACTTAGCCCTCCCTGCTGCACTGCAGAGAAAAGGTTCCTCCCTTTGTTGGCTACAACACTTCCCACTGTTAGTTGACGTGGGGTAAGCCATTCATATATCTCCTCCCTGATGGTGCAGAGGAGCTCCTGCCCACTGTGGTTTCGTTCACCCAGGCTCACAAAATGGAGGACAGCCTGATAGCGCCGTTGGTAAGACACCGGGGCAGGTTGGACTGCAGTCAAAGAAGCGGATGGTTGCAAGCTGGTGGAGGCAAAACTTTTGCAGAACTGGCCCCCTAAAGCACCGGGAGGTGACAGTGGCAAGAATGGGCTAACTTTCTGGTGGTCTTCTGAGGGAATGTTGGCCCAATGGGCAGTAACAGACATGTACTGCCCTTGCCCATAATTAAAGAACCAGACATCAGCACTGGGGTGCACGGTCTTGGACCCCAAGAATCCAAATGAGTCGCCAACATTTTTCTACACAACTGTGCAGTGATGGGACAGCTGATGGGACTTTTTTTTCTGGGACAGTGATGGGACTTTTTTTTTTTTTTTTTAACTTTTTTTGTTGCGGCTAAACGGGGTTCTCATATTATTTTTTGAAGCTTTATTGTAAAGATATGAACTGAGATTTTCACTTAATAATGTAGATCAGCTTGAACACTGAAGTTGCTTTCATGTGTCTTGGTTAATACTCACAGACAGCTGCCACATTACATTTTTGAATAGGCAGCACCCAGGTATATCTGATGAGACTAAAGGTCTCATCCTAACAGGGGTGATGTCACACATCTTGATATTCACAGAAAATCAGGATACAAGGGATTATAGGAGTAATAATCCCTTGTATCCTGGTTTATTCTGTGATTTTATTTATTATTGTTATTTTAACTAGATTCGTTACGAACTTTCTCAAAGTTCGGTTCGGTGACTAACCGAAATTTTTGCAATGTTCGTAACGAATCTGGCTCGTTACGGTTCGCTCATCACTAATTTTTATTATTAAAAAAAGTCTATATTATTGTTATGTATAAGCTTATAGAAACAGATATACAATAAAAAAACATCCAAATATAAATCTGCCAGACATGCTTTAACCCCTTAAGGACAGAGCCAATTTCTATTTTTGCGTTTTAGTTTTTTCCTCCTTGTGCTTAAAAGGCCATAGCAGTTGCATTTTTCCACCTAGAAACCCACATGAGCCTTTATTTTTTGCGTCACTAATTGTACTTTGCAATGACAGGCTGAATTTTTGCATAAAGTACACTGCGAAACCAGAAAAAAATTTAAAGTGTGGTGAAATTGAAAAAAAAAAAGCATTTTGTTTATTTGGGGGAAATGTGTTTTTACGCCATTCGCCCTGGGGTAAAACTGACTTGTTATGCATGTTCCACAAGTCGTTCCGATTAAAACGATATGTAACATGTATAACTTATATTGTATCTGATGGCCTGTAAAAAATTTAAACCATTGTCAACAAATATACGTCACTTAAAATCGCTCCATTCCCAGGCTTATAGCGCTTTTATCCTTTGGTCTATGGGGCTGTGTCAGGTGTCATTTCTTGCGCCATGATGTGTTCTTTCTATCAGTACCTTGATTGCGCATATACGACTTTTTGATCGCTTTTTATTACAATTTTTCTGGGTTTGATGCGACCAAAAATGCGCAATTTTGCACTTTGGGATTTTTTTGCGCTAACGCCGTTTACCGTGCGAGATCAGGAATGTGATTAATTAATAGTTTGGGCGATTACGCACGCGGCGATAGCAAACATGTTTGTTTATTTATTTATTTACTTTTATTTATAACCTGGGAAAAGGGGGGTGATTCAGACTTTTATTAGGGGAGGGGGCTTTTTACTATTAACAACACTTGTTTTTTTACTTTAACACTTATACTAGAAGCCCCCCTGGGGGACTTCTAGTATAAGTGCTTTGATCTCTCATTGAGATCTCTGCAGCATAGATATGCTGCAGAGATCCATGAGATAGGCACTCGTTTACTTCCGGCTGCTGCAGCCAGAAGTAAACGAGTGCCGAGCCGGGGACGGCGCCATCTTGGAACGGTCCCCGGCCGGCTTCAGAAACGGAGATCGCTCCTCCGGGATAACATCCCGGGGGAGCGATCTCCGCCACTAGACACCAGGGAACGGCTGAATCCGGTAATCGGATGCAGCTGTCATGTTTGACAGCTGCATCTGATTACTGTATTAGCGGGCACGGCGATCGGACCGTGCCCGCTAATACCTACGGTCCCGGGCTACAAGCGGCACCCGGGAGCGCGGCGGTTCAGAGCGGGGTCGCCGCGCGGCCCCGCTCTGAACGTCCTTACCGGCATCAGGGCGTAAATTTACGCCCGATGTCGTTAAGGGGTTAAGTAGGCATTTTTGGTATGTGTCTGCCTAACAGAAGTCTATACTACAAAGTATATGTCCAGGTAAAGAACATGGTGCGCCACAAAAAACCCTAAAAACCGTCACACCTGTCATTTTGTGCTTTAAACCAAAAAAACGGGGCTTGTCCCATTAATACCCATCATAGTCAACATGTTTATAACGCAAACCATATATTTTTTTACAGGTTTCTAAGTATCAGCCATTTATAGTGTGGCAGGATGGTTGGGTTTTAGTTTCGTCGTGTGAAAAAAAAAAGCCAGATTTACTAAAGGCAATGGGACACATTAATAAATCCGTCAGTTGGGAAATTAAAACCCTGAGGTGTAGGTTTCTTAAAAAAAAAAACTGACAATCTTAGTAAATCAAGGCCTTTGTGTAAATTAAAGGGGTTGTCACAAGTTATCCTTTACTACTAGGATCTTGAGAACATAGACCCAAGTCTCCTCTTAGAACACAATGGTGGTCACACATGTGTCTTCCTGCTCTATTAATTCCTCATAGGAACCACCAAAGATGTGCTCTACTCTACAATCTCTGGGAGTTCCTATAGAAAAGAAATGTATCAGTGGTATGCTTGTGTGACCGCTGAACTGTTATCACGCAGTGGTATAAATTTGGGATAGGGGATAACGTGTAATTTTGGGTTAACCCCGTAAAAAATACCAGAAAAAAACTTCTTATTCATTACTAATAAGAGAAGATAGATAAATAAATAAACAGATAGATAGATAGATAGATAGATAAAGGGTTCACAGCTGTAGGCTTGTGCTGGCTTTGTACATGTATGTTTGCATTGTGCAAAAATCGTAGTCTAAGGGGCCGCTGGTCTTCACCAGTGCCCACCGCAAGGTGGGCCGGACTTGCTGCGGCAGGCGACCCCCAGGTCACTACCCCTGGCTTGGCTTGCTTGTAGCAGTGGGCAAGAGGCAGCTGAAGACACGTAGGCAGGCAGTAACACAGCAGGACTCACGGCTAAAACCAGGACAGACACCTCAGCAGGAACCACAATCAACTGGAACCACAGGCAGGAATCACAGGAGAGCTGGGACCACATGCTAGGAAGCAAGCAGAGGCTCCAACACTAGGGTCAGGGCAGGGCAGAACTTATACGGAGGTGTTTAGTGCCCTAGGAGGCACACGCACCGGTGAGCGGGGGAGCAAGCAGCAGCACAGAGAGGTAAGGTGCCCTGCATGACTGAATGGGGAGACGGCACCTGGCCTAAGCGTGTGGGCTCAGGAACAGCGAGGGAGCCCAAGGAGCGGGTGCAGCTGCCCAGAGCACAGGACGCCGCCACAGTCGTAACATATTCTATACACATATTAACAAGATTCCTTAAGCCAACATGTTAGATGACCAGATTGCAGCCTAGAGTTTGAAGGTAGTGGATAAAATAAATGAATCTCCTAATCTTGAACTCTAATAAAATGATGCAATTTTATTTTTCAGATAACCTTAACACTAAAGCTGGCCATACAAGTTAATGTCAGCCAACAGCAGTGTTTTCGGCAGGACCAGATGCCAATCTACTGTGTATAGTGGCCTCAACAACAGATGGGGGGGGGGGTGAGGATCGGACAATTGGATTATTGGCAGGAGTTTCTGGCAGCAGCTTACTCCCCATGTACTGGACTGAGCCAAAATGATGCAATGTTAGCATTCAGATAACCCTAACACTTACCCAAATTAATCTGTGCACATTTTTTTTTTTACCCCAATAAAAAAAGACTAACTAAATGATGCAATGTTCGCTTTCAGGCAACACTAACACTAGCCCTAATGTCCAAACTGCAGTCTATAACTTGAAGACAATGTACAATGAATCATTTTTGGTTTTTACCAAAAAGGGGCATTGCTAGAGAGATTTTTTCCCAATTAATTTTTAATTTAGTAATGAAAAAGGCTCATTTATGGCTTAATTTTGGGTGTACGCTACAAAAAAAAACCTGTGATGTAAATAACTGCATTTTGCATCTTAACATGAAATTACAAACCAATGTGCACCAAAATAGTAAAAGACACAAAAATGCACCTTGCACAGTGCAGTCTGCTTATCAATCAGCAAACAACAACAAAAAAAAACCCTTCATTCTCTATGGGAGCAACTAGAGATAGCTGACTATAGCATTTACGGTATTTTCAAAAGACAAGCAGCACTACTACTGGTGGTGTCCGGGTGCCAGTAGATAGGCCTTGACCATAAACTATGTTAAATACAGTTCAATCAATACTCCACAGCACCTCCAGTAAAGTTCAAACGTGTAATATATTTATTCCATAAGATGATGAAACAAAACGCATAGCAAACATGGTGGCAATGCAACCTTTCTACAGTCTCTTTATCAAGAATGACTATAGCATTTAGTTATGTCCTTTAGCTCCCATGGATAATGAAAGACTCAGCATTCCTTTGTTTAGATCATGGGAGGTCCCAGCAGTCGGACGCCCATGATCAGACAATTCTCTCCTATTCTGTGGATAGGGAATAAGTCTTATAGGCTGGAATAAGTGCAGTCACATCCAAATTGATGGTAGATACCATAAAATCATTTTGATGACACTAAGGTAAGGTTTTAGTAGACAAGATAAAGGAAACACTTAGTAATTTTATTTTATGTAAAATACATATAGAGCTGAGATAAAGCAGACCATGAAAAGAAGCTTCTTGGGAATTGTATCCATCCAAACATTTTACTTTTACACAACATAAAATTCAATAGTTGACTACTTGACAATTCTGCCTCCAGAATCAACACTGTAAAATGTATTTGTATTAAGCTGACTTCAGCGAGACTAAAAATCTAAAGGGAAGTTTACTGAAAACTGTTCCTATTTTAACTGTGACATATTTCTTCTTCCCTTCTGTATACTCAATATTTAATGCCACCTACCTTTCCCTGCCAGCACAGAATCTAGAGAAGTGACTACATCCCAGTGTTACTGACATTAAAACTACATTTTCCAGAACTGCTGACATGCCCGCCATTTTATTCAATAAATATGCAGTTTGAGGAGACGTGTATCATGTCAGAAGATAACAGCAAGTGAACCTTAACATCAGTTCCTTGCACATAAAAAATATCTTATTGTGTTAGTGTTCTGGCTTTGACTATATAGATTATGTCTACAAGCGGATGAAAGTGATACTTCATGTATATGTATTGTCCAAGTTTTTATCTTCGTTGTTTTAAAAGGGTGCAAAACCAACTTTGGTTTTATGATACAGAGACCAGTCTTTTTGTTAGTATTTAACATGGAGAGAGTGTAGTATAATAAGAGCTACATGATTTTACATAGGACTATGTGCAAAATAACGTCATTACTAGAGATGAGCGAACCGGGTTCGGGTTCGAGTCCATCCGAACCCGAACGTTCGGCATTTGATTAGCAGGGGCTGCTGAACTTGAATAAAGCTCTAAGGTTGTCTGGAAAACATGGATACAGCCAATGACTATATCCATGTTCAGCAGCCACCGCTAATCAAATGCCGAAAGTTCGGGTTCGACTACGTAGACTACATTCACACAGGACAGGCCCTGAGAAATAGCAGCAGCAAGGAGGAGGCAATATAGACCAGCAGTGAACAGTCTAAACAGCCCTGGCTAAGATCTGTTGCTTCGCTCATCTCTGTTACAGGCCTCACCTCTTCCCTCTCCATTGACATATATTGGTAGTTTGTAATATCAGCTCACCCTGAGCAGCAGGTCTGTCTTGTCTTGTGCTGCCTTTTCAGAGTGAATGGAAGCACAAGGACAGAAGCAGCCGTATATGTAATACCCCTCACTTTGTGGAAAACTGACCCTTGCTGGGTTCCATGATCCTAGGATCCCCACAGACCACTAAGTCTCTTTGTGCTGTTGACCTGTCTGTAATCTGGAGTCCGGGTTTATGGGGATATCTGCAGAAGCAGGGGGCTAAGGATGTCTTGGTAGTTAGCTCTACAATTATCAAGAGAAGTTGTATATTGATCTAAGCAAAATGGAGCAAAACATAAAAAACAATGCCTACAATCGGACACCTGTGAGTCAATGGGTTTGAAGTAAATGTGGTGTCTGGATTTTATTCACTGAAACAAGTTAAGAAAAAATAGTATAATATTAGTAAAGGAACAACCATTTTGCTTGAGCTGTATTTAAAGGGTTACTCCAACATTAGATTGAAAAAAAACATGCCACAGAAGCATTACTTACCTGTCTGCCCATGTTCTGAAAACATCAAAAATCTATTTGTTTTGGGGTGTCATTTGCTCAGTACATTCCCAGTACATTCCCGCAGTTGTTTTACATTCCCGGTCCTTCCATCCAACCTTCTCCCCTCCTCCTGCACTCCTGCCAGTTCTCTGCCCAAAGCTGTCAAAGAACATCTCATAACTCAAATCTCACAAATCTCTTAACTGTAGACTGTTGCACAGTGGGGTTGCAGCACCTGCTTCTTGCTTGATGTAATCACGCCTCAATCTCCCTAGATGCCCCAAAAAACATATAAATGTATATGTGTACATGACATGGAGATTATGTAGGCTGGAAGATACTGCAAGATTTTAGGATTATTTTAAAATATAGATAGTAAAATAAAATAAAAATTAAAAATTAAAAAAAGAAAAAACCTTCAAAATTCAAAAACACTTATTTTTTTTTAACTGATTGTATATTTTGTGCAGCCATTTAAATCAGGAGTGGGGAACCTCCGGCCCACAGGCTGCATCCAGCCCCCAAGAACTTCTGATGCAGCCCGTGACCCTCCTGCTTGGGAGGAGAGGTGAACTACAATACCAAGGGCATCAATGGGGGTTAACTACAGTTTAGTTGCTAGCCCCGTCTCAGTTTCCAGGTCCAGAACTTATTCTAACTACTGCGGCTCAGACACTATAGCCCTAGAATTTGAAGAAAACTCTTAATTTAAGGTATCAAAAACAAATATTTGAACAAATAACATCTATATACTGTAGATATCATGAAAACAGAAACTGTAGTACAGCTCTGCTGACATGAAAATGCCAAAAAAATGCTGGAAAGAAGCTTCTACACACAGTATAAATCTAGTACAATTGTTGATTTTAACCCCTTCAGGACCAGGCTCATTTTCGTTTTCGTTTTTTTCCTCCTTGTGCTTAAAAGGCCATAGCAAATGCATTTTTACACCTACAGACCCACATGAGCCCTACTTTTTTGCATCACTAATTGTACTTTGCAATGACAGGCTGAATTTTTGCTTAAAATATGCAGCAAAAGCAGAAAAAAAATATATGCACGATGAAATTGAAAAAAAAAAACACAATTCTTTTTCTTTGGGGGGGGCTTTGTTTTTACGCCGTGTGTCCTATGTCCTAAAAACTGACATGTTATATATGTTCTTCAAGTCGTTACGATTACAACGATATGTAACATGTATAGCTTTTATCGTATCTGATGGCCTGTAAAAAATTCGAACCATTGTTAACAAATATATGTTCCTTAAAATCGCTCTATTCCCAGGCTTATAGTGCTTTTATCCTTTGGTCTATGGGTCTGTGTGAGGTGTCATTTGTTGCGCCATGATGTGTTATTTTTATCGGTACCTTGATTGCGCATATGCGACTTTTTGATCGCTTTTTATTACAATTTTTCTGGATTTGATGCGACCAAAAATGCGCAATTTTGCACTTTGGGATTATTTTGCGCTTACGCCACTTACCGTACGAGATCAGGAATGTGACTAATTAATATTTTTGGCGATTACACACGCAACAATAGCAAACATGTTTGTTTACATTTTTTTTTTCTATAAAATGGAAAAAGGGGGGTGATTCACACTTTTATTAGGGGAGGGGGCTTTTTAATAATAATGACACTTTATTTTAACTTTTACACTTTTACTAGAAGCCCCCTCTGAGCTCTCATACAGATCTATGCTGCATAGATATGCAGCACAGATCGATGAGATAGGCACTCGATTGCTTCCGGCTGCTGCAGCCGGAAGCAACCGAATCCTGAGCCGGGATCAGCGACATTAAGGCGCAGACCCCGGCCTGCACCAGTCACGGAGATCGCTCCTACGTGTTAACTTAACAGGGGAGCGATCTCCCCACTAGACACCAGGGAAAAGCTGCTCTGAAGTCTTCAGATGCAGTTGTCAACTTTGACAGCTTCATCTGAAGACTTAATTAGTGGGCACGGCGATCGGACCATGCCCACTAATAGCCGCGGCCCCAGGCTACATGCGGCACCCGGGGCCGCGGCAGTTCAGAGCGGGGTCGCCGCGCGGCCCCGCTCTGAAGGCCCCCACCCCCGCGAGGATGTTCAGTTACATCCTCGTGCGGGAAAGGGTTAAAGCAATGACACACAGTTTGTTTACTAACAGCTTGGTTTCATCTATGATTAGTTCATCCATATTTGGTCATTTGATTGCTTATCATCCTCATATAAAACATAGTTACCCTTTAGAAGTGTAAGGAGCGCTCCAGTCATGTCCTTGCATGGAGGTGTACAGAGATATACACACTCATAGCTAAGCTTTCATTCCTCAAATTGCTTTAGTAAAATGAAGGCCGGAACTGTGGCTGGTTGTACTCGTAGCTATGGACAGGACTACAGATGTGCATCCATAACCATCCGCATTTGCACAGGCCCATTTATTTAAATAGGTGATCTTTGCTGCAACTAGGGGCTCCAACCAGCCCCGCTCACCACTGCCAGCCACCAGCTCAGCAGCACAACACTTTGCCCCCTAAATTTAAAGTGAGTGGCAATGCGTACCAAGTACGCATCGCCACTCACTACATAACAGACCTGCAAGACTACAGGAGGATGAGGCTGGCCAGTGTTGGAACAGAGGACAGGTGTGTGGGATTTTTCTTTTCTTTAACTTGGACTTTGCACAGACAAAGGGCATTAGTTTGTGGACCAATGGGTGGGGCATCCAAAGGGGAGGGGGGGACTTATACTAGGGGCATTCACGGGGGGAAGTTATACTAGTGGCATTCAAGGGGGAGGGGGGAGTTATACTGGGGGCATCCAAGGGGGAGTTATACTGGGGGCATCCAAGAATGAGAAGAGGAAATATACTGGGGGCATCCAAGAGTGAGAGGTTGAGTTATACTGGCGGCATCCAAGGGGGAGGGGGGAGTTATACTGGGGGCATCCAAGGGGGAGGGGGAGTTATACTGGGGGCATCCAAGAGTGAGAAGAGGAGTTATACTGGGGGCATCCAAGAGTGAGAGGGGGAGTTATACTGGGGGCATCCTGGGGTAGGGGTTAACTATAATACTAGGGGCATGCTGGAGTGAGGGTTAATTACAATACTAGAGGCATCCTGGAGGGGCAGAGGTTTACTATTACTAGGGGCATCCTGGCAGTGAAGAAATTAGCAATAACACTAAGGGCATCCTGGAGGGGCCTTAAAACTAAATAGGGGTACAGATGGGCTTAACTACTATATGTGCTGGAGCGAGGAACCTGAAATGTTTCTCTCACAGATTCTGAAGCGAGGAATTGTGGCCAGGAGAAGTCTTCAAGACGGCCCGGCCTGGTTAGAAAGGAAAAATGAACGACTGATCAAAGAAAATACCCCACATGAGTCACTGGATGTAACTGCACTGATCTGATGCTGTGTAAACCAATATAACAAAATTTCTAACTATTGCATCAAATCTGTAACGATTTACATGTAAAGGTACACTAACTGTTCCACTAGAGCTAATTTGCTATCTTACATTAGACTAAGGTTCCTAGGTTTTTGGTTTGTCCAACTTTGCTTGAATATTGCTCAGCTCACTTGCCATTCCGCCGTTGACTCCAACACAGAGTCATCTACAGATGTGTGTATGGGGCCATAGCAATCAATAGGTACACAAATGCGGACAGATGTGTAAAAGAAATGAGCAGATGTGTAAAAGAGCCTAATTTTACATTATACAGTGAATAAAGTTTTGTTTTTTTTACATAAAACATAGATGCGATCCTGGCACAGTTAGTCTCATACGACACTCATTATAACTATATTCATAAGGCCAAATGTTGTGGTTTAGTCAGTGCAACTCTTACATTGTGACCTAATCTTTTAAGTCTGTTGTGTAGCCCTAGCTTAAGTAAGTTGTGCTTTTATCACATAGTTATACTATGTTTTGCAGACTTTGACTACAGCTGTTGTGCATTATTTTTATACACTGAGACAATATTCTGCTCTGTTGTACAAACCTTTCAGTGCAGAAATGTTAAAAGTGAATAAACATACCTTATTTCATCAAGTAAATGCTTAAGAAGGCAAACAAGGAGTTATACTGGTGAGTGCTCTCAGTTTATTGCATGTCCTCTACAACTTGTTAAGCTGCACTGATGCTTTATGGTCATAATAAAGGGAACATTTAGGCGGTAATGCTAGCAGTGCATTGTAGATAAAAAACACAATGGTAAAATGACAAGCAAGCCAATAATGGTTTTGGGACAGCTGTATAAATGATAAATGCTACATATATTTGGAGCAATGATTTTTAAAGAAGAAAATGCTTTTGGTTTTATCTTCACAGCTTTACTTTCAAATGGCTCAGCTGAGGGTAGGCCTCAAATTCCTCACTTCTATATAACCTTAAAGAAAAGATGCACTTCCTATCATATTAAGCCAGAGCTCAAGTATTATAGCATGTGCCTTGTAATAAACAGTGTTATAAACATCAGTAATGGTCAATAGCACAAAAAGGATGGAAACAAATACCTATTTACCATACATTAATATGTTTAGTATCAATATGCTCCATAGTGCTGTGTACCCATAAACATGTGTTTTTGATTGATTGGTTGATTGATTGACTGATTTATGTTAATTGTCATTGGAAAGGTGAATACAATGCTGTAATGCTGCGTTTACACGAAACGATAATTGGCCCGATCGTACGATTAACGATGTCGGAGTAACAATTTTTTTTTCATAACGATCAGCGTTTAGACGGTACAATATATTGTACGGAAAAATCGTTTTGTGATCGCGCGCCCGCAGCCTGGCCCCCCCGCTCGCAGCCCGGCCCTCCACTCATCCGCAGCCTGGCCCAACGGTCAACCCGATCGCCACCCCCGCCGCCGCTTTGATCGCCACCCCCGCGATCGCCACCCGAATGACGAACGACGATTTGATAACATGTTGAAAGATCAAAATGAACGATTTCTCGTTCGTCGTTCGATCGTTCGCTGCATTTATACGTACGATTATCGTTCGAATTCGATCGTTATCGCGCAAATTCGCATCATAATCGTTACGTGTAAACGCAGCATTAGGGTCCATTTACACAGAAAGATTATCTGACATTATCTGTCAAAGATTTGAAGCCAAAGCCAGGAATGGATTTGAAAAGAGGAGAAATCTCAGGCTTTCCAATATGACCTGATCTCTGCTTATAGTCTGCACCTGGTTTTGGCTTCAAATCTTTGGCAGATAATCTGTCAGATAATCTTTCTGTATAAATGGACCCTGATGGTGCGTTTACACAGAGAGATTTATCTGACAGATTTCTGAAGCCAAAGCCAGGAACAGACTATAAACAGGGTGCAGGTCATAAAGGAAAGACTGAGATTCCCTGTCTTTTCAAGTCCATTCCTGACTTTGGCTTCCAAAATTGGTCAGATAAATCTGCTCATGTAAATGCACCATTATGCTAAGTTTACACGAGGCGATTATTGGCCCGATCGTACGATTAACAATTTCGAAGTAACGATTTTTTTTTATAACGATCAGTGCTTAGACGGTACGATATATCGTAAGGAAAAATCGTTTTGCGATCGTTTAGCGATCGCGTGCCCGCAGCCCGCCCCCCCCGCTCAACCGCAGCCCCCTGTGGTGCTCCGATCCCCACCCCCGCTGCTCCGATCGCCCCCGCCGCCCCTGCCACGAGCACACGTTACCTGCTCCGCGTAGCAGGTCTTCAAATCCCCGGCTCCCCTCTTCAGCGCATTTATCTCTTCAGCCAATCAATGCGCTGAAGAGGGGAGTCGCGGATCTCGAAGACCTGCTATGCGGAGCAGGTAACGTATGCTCATGGCCGGGGCAGCGGGGGCGATCGGAGCGACGGCGGCGGGGGGGCGACGGTGGCGGTTGGGGGGGCAGTCGGAGCGGTGGCGCCGGGTGGGGGTGGCGATCGGGGCGGCGGTGGGGGTGGCGATCGGAGTGGCGGCGGGGGGCGATTGGAGCGGCGGCGGGACAATCGGAGCGGCGGGGGTGGCGATCGGAGTGGCGGGGGTGGCGATCGGAGCGGCAGAGGTGGCGATCGGGGCGGCGATCGAGCCGGCGCAGGGGGCTGCGGATGAGCGGGGGGGCCGAGCTGCGAGCGTGGGGCTGGGCGGCGGGCGGCCGGACTATCGCGCGACGGCTGTTTACACGGAACGATCGGCGAATTTTTTGCAAACTACGAACGACGATTTATGAACATGTTAAAAGATTAAAATGAACGATTTTTTGATCGTTCGCCGCGTTTACACGTACGATTATCGTTCCAATTCGACAGAAAGATTACCTGACAGATTATCTGCCAAAGATTTGAAGCCAAAGCCAGGAATGGATTTGGAAAGAGGAGAAATCTCAGGCTTGCCTTTACGACCAGTTCTCTGTCTATAATCTGTTTCTGGCTTTGGCTTTAAATCTTTGGTAGATAATCTGTTAGATATGCTTTCTGGGTAAATGGACCCTTAGAGCACTTAATAAAGGGTCAGACATGTAAAAATCCAACATGATTAATTCATGCTTTTCATTATGTAACCTTTGAACGACACATTAATATACATTAAGTTTTTATAAACCTAGGTTGCAGGGGCTTGTCATTGCTCAGAAGACAGAACCTTAGCTAAGAGACAGGATGCAGCCAAACCTCCTGAGACAGCACAGTATGATGTTTCAGGAGGCAGATTCTGGGGAGCTGTTAAAACAACACCGCACTGTAAAATAAAGGACTACACTGTGGTAACGCAGGGGTGCTAGCAATCTGTGGCCTTGTCCTGTGGTCTAGGATTCTGTGGTCCTGGATTGGCTGGCATAATCTTACTCGCTGCTGTCATTTTTGTTAGGTTTAACCTAACAATAATGACAGCAGCCAGGCCCTGCTCCACAGCCGCTTACCTCTGTCCACGCTGTCCCGCTGCCCACGCTCACCACTGTCATCACGTCCTGCTGGGCTCGATCCTTGACATCACCTGCCGTGCCCCTACTCTGTGCATTGGTGAGTCATGCCGGGGGAAGGGGTTATTATGAACTGGGGGGGCTTAGTGATGATCAGGTGGGCAGTTAGCTAGTCGCAGGGGGGTAGGCCTAGATTTCACAATGGAGCGCCCGTCTGAGGTTTGCCTCAGGCAGCAGAAACCTTAGAATTGGCCCTGGGTGCTATGTGTCAACTGTGAGGTACCTTTGACAGGGATTGGTGAGCTAGCCAATTATTGCCTGGTGGCAAACTTAAGAAAAACATGAGTTTGGTCAATACACAGTTAACTCTTAACATTCAGACCTTGAGCTTTATCATAGCAGACAATACAGTCGGACACCAAGTGGTGGGAGTACAGATGACACCTTACTATTCACAGAACACTAGCCCACTAGCCACATAGAGACAAAACAGCAACAACACATTGGTTGTGGGACCATCATGGGTATTTTAAATAAAAACATGCTAAAGCCAATACAATTTGTGACAATACTATATTAGTAAGGTATATGTTCTTTAAATTGAGGATGATGATGAAAATAAGAATGCAAAATACTCTATTCCATACAGAATACTGTATTCCACAGTATTTCATGTAACAAAAAAATGAGGACACTAAAAATGTTTGTTTCATAGAATATTAGAAAACTGATGTTTAAGGTATTATTTAAGTGTATTGCAGTGTGCGAGTATCTAAGCAACAAAGAGAAACAACATCAACGGCCTTAATTACGGAGCTTTGTAATGTAACCAGATTCATAGATTGATACTTACAAGCGCCCACAGACAAGAGTGTTTCTTTGAAAGTACTAAATTCAATTAGAGCTGAATTTAACATAGGTTCCAATGTCTAACAAGCAGAGACTGTTACTAGCTAGGTACATAATAACTACTATTGTACAGCGGGGAAAGGGGAAATCCGCTAAGTTATTTAGTTCAATTTTGTGACTTCCCCACCAGCCAGTTTATTTTTAATAAAATGAAGTAAGCCCTTTTCTTTTTCCATTTAGAACAACTTCATTGATTAAAGCCTCACCTTGGACTGTGCCAGATACTGTTCAGTTTTTCATAGGTCACTTTGGTTATACTACTATGCCATCATTTGTTTGGCATGAGGAAAGGTTCACTTTTCACTTTTCTGACATACATCTATGAATATATACAGAGTCTTTTTATGAAAAATTTACTTTTCTTTGGCTATACAGGTTGGAAAAAAATGCTGATGTGTAGGTGTAACCTTGATGCCCAGGGTAAATTGCTGTTGAAAGATGTGAAGGTGGTGAACAACTATCTACTTGATAATAGAGTGTAAAAACTGATCCTTTTATTAGTGGCAATATACTGATAATGTAAAGATTTCATACTCAAGAGAGTTATTCTACAAAGGACTATAGTAGCCAGAAGCTCCCCATTGCTCCCTGCACCTTATTATGCAGAGATTCTTAATAGAGTGAGGCCATGTTCAGACATCGTATGACACTGGCCGTTCTGTGACCTGGCCGGGTGTTCGTGAAAATCAACTGCAGTACCGGCCGGATGATCTTTCTCTGTGCTGAACCGTGTGCGTCCGCATCCCACTTCACCATAGCCGACAATGGAGCGTGCAGCTCATTGTGTGACTTGTCAGGCCTGTGTGGCTGCTATTCAATGAATACTATGTGTATATTCTCCGGCCAGGATTCCCCCAGCCTGCAGTGCACGTAACTTTTGAATAAATCACAGCCGTTGTTGTGAATCGGCAACAACAGTCGTGATTAATTCAAAACTTACGTTGTGTGAACATGGCCTAAATCTAACTAAATAATTTTGTTCCATGTTATTAAATATGTAGTACATAGTCAGCACTTCTGGGAAGGGTCCAAAATATTCTTTATTCAAAACAGATAAACAGGAAGGCCACACAGCATGACTGTCGCGTTTCAATCAGGTGATCCCAAGCAATCTAAACTTTTTACATGTCTGGACAAAAGTTTTAACAAATGGAGCCCAATATGTGTTCAGCATGTTGTGGAGCTGGTAGAGCTGAGCAGTGGAAACAAATTGTGATATTATATTTTTCAAGAAAGTCATCCCTTGAACTTATTTAATGAATTATCCATGACAACATCATGTGGCAGAGAGTTCCATAGTCTTACCACTCGTACAGTAAAGGATCCCTGCCTGTGACTATGGTGAAACCTTTCTACTAGATGTACAGGATGCCCCCTTAATATGGTTAGGGGCCTAGGTATAAAAAAAAAATCACTAGAAAGATCTCTGTACTATCCATTCATATATTTATACAATCGCCCCTAAGAAGACCTTTTTTAAAAATACATTTTGCAGAACATTTATCAGAGGGTGTAAAGTTTAGACTGGTGTAAACTGCCCACAGCAACCAATGACAGCTCAGCTTCCAGCTCTGGTAAAATAAAAGCTGAGTTGTGATTGGCTGCTGTGGGCAGTTTACACTAGTCTATATTTTAGTCGCTTTGATAAATCTTCCCCTTTTCTTCTCTGTGCTGATTACTTTAACCAGTGTCAAATATTGAAATTATACTCTGTAACCACTCTACCATTAATAAGCATAAAGAAAAGAAATAAATCCATTACAGACTGCATCTGTACCTCACCTCTAAGGCCACAATCACACACTTCACACTATGTAGCCATTCCTTTAAATGTTCTCATTCACACATTCTGTACGTATTATGGGGTCGTGATCCGTGATGAGAAAACATCATGCAGGTCCTAGTAAAGATTTGCAATTGTAGCACAGATCACTAGTGTCTATAGGGTGGGTCCATGCATTATGGTCACCCTACAGAGGCATTACCAATGCAATTCCTTGTACAGCCAAGTGGACGTGTCAATGAGGCCTGAGTATGTTGTATGAACTGTCAAATATATGCATCATGGGACATATTATAAATGGAAGTGATTGTAGCCTTACTGGGCTGTTAGGCCTGATCATCTGTAAGACACAATGGCTCTAACAAGAGTATTGACAATTGAAGCATTGGTAAGATTATAAAATTACTCCAGGATCCAACATGGCATATGGCAAAAGATGCTGGTTGTTTCAAGTCAACTATGTATCAAATATATTGCAAGTATAAACAAAATGAGGTTTTAAAATGAGCACAGATAGACCAATGAAGTGCCATGATAGAAAACTCAAAACAATATGCTTTGAAAAGAGAAAATGCTCAACAAAACAAATGAATACACAAGCTGTGTAAAAGGAGTCAGACTTATACTAATAATACTTTTATTTGTATAGCGCCAACTAATTCCGCAGCACTTTACATAAAGTAGTTTGTCAATTTTGGTCTCTGTCCCCATTAGGGCTCACAATCTAAATTTTCGGTGTGAAAGAAACCTGAGTACCCACACGCAAACACAGAGAGAACATACAAACTCTTTGCAGATGTTACCCCCGATGGGATTTGAACCCAGGAGTCCAGTTCTGCAAAGCTACAGTGTTAACCACCGGCTTTGTGACACAACTGCACGCATTGGGCTAAATTAAAAAAAATTTACATAAGGTCATCTTTATACCCTATGAGACAAGCTTCCTGCTTGATCCTCCATA
The DNA here is from genome assembly GCF_027789765.1 of Dendropsophus ebraccatus. NCBI lineage: Eukaryota > Metazoa > Chordata > Amphibia > Anura > Hylidae > Dendropsophus > Dendropsophus ebraccatus. Next base: position 78,697,859 of record NC_091456.1, on the reverse strand, counting down.
GATCTCATCTCCAGTCTCTCTGTAATGTCATTGTAATTCTATGTAATTCATTGTAATGTAAGTCTAATGCACTTAGTTTCACACTGGAGATAGGAGCTATGGACATTCAGCGACGCTTCGTGTCATAAAGTACAGTTAGACGTGGGGACCTGGGACTCAGCTCCATCCACCCTTCTGAGAGCAACATCATGTGATATACCTCCAGTTTCCCACTTTTTCACTTTCATATTCTTTCTAAAGTTTTCCTGTGTTTATCAATGGTAATCTTCTTATACTTTATTGCTGGCAGTGGATGCTGTATATGGCATATGCACTTTATGACATTTTTTGGTGGCACTTAAGTGCCTTATATATGTATTTATACTGCATTTGTTTATTGTGACCAACCTTGATTTATTTATTTATTTGTTGCGGTCGCTTTACATCTTGATGAGGTCGATTGGTGTGCATTGAGCCCTACAAGGCATGGGTATCTCATGGTTTTAAGTGTTTTTAAATGCCCTGTCATTTTTGATTGTGTATGGTAAAAGATTTGGATAATTTTGTATATTATTTGGAGGTGCAGTCCATTATTATTAAGCTCCCCTTTCTGTTTTGCATGTTATGTATTTTTGGGCTTAGGGACTAGCACAGTTTTCAGGATATTTGTAGAGCTCGCAAGGTTCTTATATAGTTAAGTTAGACATAGGGGGCATCAGGCACTTGGAAGCCTATTCTAGCACCAAAACGAAAATATTAGAACAAACAGTGCTGCTTGTGTTTATTTTTTATATTGTTGAGAATACAACAGATGTAATATAACTGGACGCCAAGGGCAAAATATCTTTTTAAAATATTTTAAAGGAAAACTACACAAAATTCACAAACATACACTACCGTTCAAAAGTTTGGGGTCACCCAAACAATTTTGTGTTTTCCATGAAAAGTCACACGCTTCTAGAAGCAGCTCCCACAAGTTGGATTGGTTGGATGGGCACTTCTGGCGTACCATACGGTCAAGCTGCTCCCACAACAGCTCAATGGGGTTCAGATCTGGTGACTGCGCTGGCCACTCCATTACCGATAGAATACCAGCTGCCTGCTTCTGCTGTAAATAGTTCTTGCACAATTTGGAGGTGTGTTTAGGGTCATTGTCCTGTTGTAGGATGAAATTGGCTCCAATCAAGCGCTGTCCACTGGGTATGGTTTGGCGTTGCAAAATTGAGTGATAGCCTTCCTTATTCAGAATCCCTTTTACCCTGTACAAATCTCCCACCTTACCAGCACCAAAGCAACCCCAGGCCACCACATTACCTCCACCATGCTTAACAGATGGCGTCAGGCATTCTTCCAGCATCTTTTCATTTCTGCGTTCTGCGTCTCACAAACGTTCTTCTTTGTGATCCAAACACCTCAAACTTGGATTCATCCGTCCACAACACTTTTTTCCAGTCTTCCTCTGTCCAATGTCTGTGTTCTTTTGCCCATCTTAATCTTTTTCTTTTATTGGCCAGTCTCAGATATGGCTTTTTCTTTGCCACTCTGCCCTGAAGGCCAAAATCCCGCAGCCGCCTCTTCACTGTAGATGTTGACACTGGTGTTTTGCGGGTACTATTTAATGAAGATGCCAGTTGGGGACCTGTGAGGCCTTTCTCAAACTAGAGACTCTAATGTGCTTATCTTCTTGCTTAGTTGTGCTCTGGTTAGAGCCTGTTTGTGCTGTCCTCTGAAGGGAGTAGTTCACACCGTTGTAGGAAATCTTCAATTTCTTAGCAATTTCTCGCATGGAATAGCCTTCATTTCTAAGAACAAGAATAGACTGTCGAGTTTCAGATGAAAGTTCTCTTTTTCTGACCATTTTGAGCGTTTAATTGACCCCACAAATGTGATGCTCCAGAAAAACAATCTGCTCAAAGGAAGGTCAGTTTTGTAGCTTCTGTAACGAGCTAGACTGTTTTCAGATGTGTGAACATGATTGCACAAGGGTTTTCTAATCATCAATTAGCCTTCTGAGCCAATGAGCAAACACATTGTACCATTAGAACACTGGAGTGATAGTTGCTGGAAATGGGCCTCTATTTACCTATGTAGATATTGCACCAAAAACCAGACATTTGCAGCTAGAATAGTCATTTACCACATTAGCAATGTATAGAGTGTATTTGTTTAAAGTTAGGACTAGTTTAAAGTTATCTTCATTGAAAAGTACAGTGTTTTTCCTTCAAAAATAAGGACATTTCAATGTGACCCCAAACTTTTGAACGGTAGTGTACATACCTGGAATTGTCTTTTCCAGACAACCCATGGCAATATTATCATTATTACTATAACACTACAAAACTCTAGTCACATCAAAACCCAACCAAAAGGGAAGTATACTAAAACATGAATTCATCCAATATCACCTTTAGGACCAGTCACCCCGGCTGCCGGGGCAGAGCCTGCCTGACCCCCAGGTGGAGCCCCGCATACTTTATCTTTCCTCGAAGTCCTGCTCCTGGACCAGGTCCTGGGGCGGAGAAATCGCCACCTGAAGCTGTGCATGCACTTTATGCAAATCAATAGAGATGAGTCTGACGTCCATAGAAAATTTCTGCTCCCGTCATTGTCTATGGATGTCAAACTCATCTCTATTGATTTGCATATAGTGCGCGCACAGCTTCGGGCAGCGTTTTCTCCAGGAGCAGGACTTCCAGGAAGGATAAAGTATGCAGGGCTCCACCTGGGGGTCGGGCGGGCTCTGCCCCGACAGCCAGAATGACGGGTTCCTTTTAACTTGAAACATCCATTCTGTGATATTCAGTGAATGTGTGATTTATCTGTGATACCCCAACTTCTTGCTAATATTGACTAGTTAGCGAACTAAACAGCACCATGTATAGGATAAAAAACAGTGGAATAAGAAGCATATAAATGAATAATTATTTATTTTTTATTCTTTTGTTTCATAAAAAAAAGTCAAAACTGTGTATAAGCATTAAAAGCAAATAAGGTCGCTACAAGGCTACCATTAAGAAAGAACTAAGATACATAGGATCAGTCAATAATACACTTAGGGTGGTTGCACACTACGGAATTCCCGCGCATAACCCGCGGCGTTTTTCGTCGCTCGCACCCGCACGCAGCGGCATGCATCTCTGCCTGTGCAATAGACACTATTTTATGCATGGGCGGATTACGCATTCAGCCGAAAGAATTGACATGTCACTTCTTTCGGCGGAATGCGTAATCCGCCCGTGCATAGAATAGTGTCTATGGCACGGGCAGAAATGTGCGCCGCCTCCTGCGGGTGCGAGCGACGGAATACGCTGCGGGTTATAAGCGGCAATTCCGTAGTGTGCAACCACGCTAATACAGCAGGAAAGAAAGAAATAGAACAGGGTAGAGCAGAATTCGATCTATAAATGAGATAACAGGCAAAAACATAAAACGTGTCAGTATATTTGAGACCAGATAATGCAGTAAAGGAAAGGATATCCTACTAAGGAGTGTAAAAAAAAATGTATAATTTTAGGCTTTTTTCACTCATAAAGTTGTCATTAGTTTATAAGCCAAATTGCTAATGTAAGTAGGATTACTTTTTTCCAATGTGCTTGTCTAATTTGTGAAATTTATAGGGATCCCACTCTCAAGACACACTTAAGGAAGGAGTAAGATCCTAAAATATTGGTTATTATAGAATAGTCAAATAAAATAAAAACATTGATAATTTCCTCTAAAATCATGATAATTGTAAATACAGAGAGGATAAAAAGGAGAAAATCAAAAGCTGCCAGCTATGCTTCTATAATATTATGTAGGAGAAGCTATTATCAGTAGGTCAAGGCCATGGTAAATTCATGCACTCAGTTTCGCTCTCTCTATTGCTGGCCTCATCTAAACTGTGCAGGTGGAGAAAACATAACGTCATATATAAGAGAATAGTAACTCGGATACCCAGGCTTTTTTAGTCATTATTGTTATCAATTGATAAACAAAGACCCTAGACCAGAACTTGCTGGGTGGATCTTAATTCTGTGCCCATATCTTCCCACATAGCAGAATTGAGGAATGTTTTAGCACTAGCCTCTTGAAGAGTGAAGTAAAGTATGATTCTTAAGGTTTCATTTCGTTTAAAAAAAAAGGCGGAATGCAATTTGTCATTCAGAAGCCGTACTCTTCCTCGCAGTTCTTAAAACTCTTGAGGACCTGTGAGTGATAAACAAAAAGCCTTGTATTGGGCTCTTGGAAATACGACAGCGGAATTATTTGCTGTCTCTGCATCTGGTTGAAAGAATTTGTACAATTCATTCAATTTGTATCGCAAAAACATTCTCCCGTTGCCAGACTGGCCTTGACTCTGCAAAAGCAATCTGTTTTCATAATGAACAGCAACTAAATTGCCATCATACATATGTTTAACCCCTTTGCCAAGTGCAGGGAAGGTTATTGTGAGCAGCAAATAAGCAATGTAATAAGATGACACAAATATGGTATACACACAGACATATGGAAAACGCTTTACAATATAGTACGGATGTCACTCTTTGCCTATGTTCACAGACCGTAAAATAAAGGTGAAATACGTAATATAATGCGCTCCATTGAAGTCTATGGGAAATTGGTCGACATGGGCAGACTACATAGAATAACGGCCGTAATTAATTATGTCCGTCCAAGCAATGAACATGCTGATTATTTACAACCTGCTGTTGCAAAATACAGTTTTTTTTTCCCATCTGTTCACACATGGTTTTATTTTCAGTCACAATTAGGGTCGTATTTAGCTTTATGCTCCAATTCTGCAAATTTGGCAAAAGTAGCTAATTGTTATGAAAAAGCATAAATGTTTCGAACATTTAGGGTATTTTCACATGCCATTTTTTCAGCCGTATTTTGATAATTACGGCCATAAATAAAGAGCATGATCATTATTATTAAGGTTGTATTTCCTGCTCAAAACAACGGCTGTTGTTAAATAGATGGCTTGTTAAACGGGCGTATGTTCGCGGTTCGTACGCATCCGGCCACATGTCTATTTTTCCCACGCCCGTAGTTTCAGCCGCACATGTATGGCGGTGTACGGTCTACTGACGGATTCATACGCAGTGTGAACATAGCCTAACTGTGTTTTTGACAGACTCCTAGTTTTGGCTAAAGAAATACTGACCGAAATACTATGTTTGAACATAGCTTAAAGCTTTTTCTAGACACAAATTTTGCATGAGGATTTTGGGTACTAAAAAAGAAAAATAAATAACACAAAAACTGCCAATAGTTTTTACTTCTTTTTTGTCAGTTTTTTTTTGTCAGTTTTTTACTTTCATATACAATTGTATAGGTATTTTCTTATTCGGTGTTTCACTTTATTTCATTATTTTATTTTTTATTAGTAGTATTTATTACAAGTCATGTGATTCTTTTATCGCGTGATTAAAGGATTTTTGATGAAGAATTGGGTGAAAAAAATGCCATAGACATGGGGTGAGATTTAACAAATATGGTGTAAAGTGAAACTGGCTCAGTTGCCCCTAGCAACCAATTAGATTCCACTTTCCATTCCTCACAGACTCTTTGGAAAATGAAAGGTGGAATCTGATTGGTTGCTAGGGGCAACTGAGCCAGTTTCACTTTACACCATGTTTGATAAATCTCCCCCATGGCGTTTTTTGAGGCTTTTCCCCACCATTATATTTACTCTCCACTAACATCTGGCTGCAGTATTTTTGAGCCAAAGATAAACCATGCACCATGGCAGCTTTATTAGGGTTTTTTTTTTTTGCAAAAATGTCTAGTGGGATTCAACTATTCCCCTCCCACTTTAGGAACATAGCGGGGAAAAGCAGATGTCTCATTTTAATAACGAGAATATTCATCATGATCATTATTCACGCCCATGATTGTAACGAAATAGTCAAAAGTGGGAACATGGCCTAAGGGATAAAAATCTATCCAGCTGTTTCTCAACTGTACTTTCAGAATAAGTGACAGCAAACATGGCAACTTTTACACAGAGGTTTATAACCAGCATTTAGAGCTCAGAAAGGGACGTTCCATATATTGCAAAAGTAGGTCATAATAATAAGCATCATGCTGATTATTCTATACGGGGTGTGCACTGCCATCCTATTTTCCACTGTCTTCAATGCTCCGCATTATTATATTGAAGATATGTCCGTGTTAAATCCCATTAAAGTGAATCTATCAGCTGCCATTCACATTCCAAACTTGTGACACTGTTAGAGAGCTGCTAGGGCAAGGAGACACACGCTGCCTTTCATATAGTTGTAGTTTCTCTGGTGTAAAATGGCAAAGAGACATTCCCAAGCCCTGAAGTACTGAGTGCTTTTACAGCTCATCTCTCCTCCTCCCATATGTGATCATAATGACTGTAAATCAAGCAGGAATAGATAGACGGTATTCCAGCTTTCAGCAGTTTGGTAGCTTTGACACAAGCAAAAGGAAATACAAGTATTTTTCTATGTTCTGGAAGCACAGTTAGATTTATGAATGGTACTATGTGTCCTCTTGACCTAACAGCAAGCTAACAGTGACAGAAGGAGCCTCTTCCAATGATTTACCACCTGGATGTAGTTGCTATTGATCATGGAATCTAAGGTGTTACATGGTGGAGTCAGGGCTATCTCTGAGGTATTGGCTATTATTCATCAGGAGTACCACATAGTACCATAAGATGTAACAATATTAGTATATTATTTTGGGAATCATTGCCTTTTGTGAAAGCTGAAATTCAGATATAAATAAATATATTACAGCCTAGCTAATAACTGAATTCCATAACTCAGTGGTTAGCATTGTTGCCTCGCAGCTCTGGTGTAATGGGTTCAAATACAACCAGGGCAACATCTGTATGGAGTTTGTATGTTCTCCCTGTGTTTGCGTGGGTTTCCTCTGGGTACTCAGATTTCCTTCCCAATCCCACTCCATAAACATACTGTGGTGAGCCCCACACAGGGACTGATGTGATAATCTCTGTGGAGCGCTGTAGAATAGGTCAGTGCTATTTAAATAAATAAATAAATAAATAAATAAATAAATAAAAATAAACTTCTAATATAAAATATTCAGTGAGACACTTAATATGTAATTATTATTCTACAAGGAGGAGTTAAAAAAGCACCCACCGTATTAAAGGTGCCGCTCAGTATTACATCAAAGGTTCTGCTTTTTTCCTGCAGAATATAGTGACGCTCTTGTCTACAAACTAGGTCTTGTATTACACTCTAGTCCTATGGAATGATATTTAGAAAAGTATCCGTACGTCTAAAAAACATACAGTAGCTCAACTACTAGTATCTGTATCTATTGAGCACAATATATGAGACACCACTCTATAAGATGGATGAACAAACTATACAACATTGACAGAAGTATAGTAAGCTATTATGGAAACACATTGCAGAATATTATTGGTTCTAGATGATATGGGTAATACGGCTTTTATTCCTTACTTACCTTAATACAAATGACTAAATATTATATGTTATCCGTAACCCAGTACAAGACACAGCATGCAGCTGGTACTGAACACGTCACCTCATCTCCACAAAAGCCTCATTGTTGACAAAACAGTGACTGTAGAAGGGTGCACACCTCTACCCTTCTGCACATAATGTGCCTTTAACCCTTATCCTAATGCACAGTCACTAATATGCCAGGCAAAAACACATACTCTATGCTTCATTATATTAGAGATACCAAGTTGCTTTGGTCATTGATGTCTCCTGAGGACTAATGTAAAAAAGAAAAAGATCAATTCACTAAGAAAGATCAAATAAGAAAACTGCAGGGACAGCACAGGTCAGAGAGCAAGGAACTCTGCAGACCTGCTCTTCTTTAACAAGTCTCTCTGGGGATGTTACATTGTACCTGTCCATAGGCTTATCGAGCAGTATAACCCTCCTGTGTTCTATTTCTCTAGGCCCAAGTGAATCACATTCCTCTGACAAGTTTGAGAGGGACTAAGGCAGCAACATGAAAGAACTTTTTCTTTCTTGCTTTAAACAAACATTTTTTTTTTCTTTCTTGAAAAGAGGACACAGTATTGACACGTGACATGGCAAGATGAAATGAGAGGACCAGGATGGACTTGGAGCGGAGCAGATAAAAGTAATCAAATGACACTCCTGGAATGCAAATTGGCATTCTTCACTACAGCAATTGCACAACCATGAAACATCTCTGACAGCAAGCAGGATTAGGACAGAATGTTATGTAAAGCACAGAGAAAAGAATCTAGCACACTCCGAAACAGGCTTGAAAAGTTACATCTTACCACTTTATGCTGCTACAACTTTTACAGCTTAGGTGAAGTTTCCAAAATACACAAAAATTACAAAAAATCAGGGAAGTCATCTGGTCTATGGAATAAAACACTACTGATGTGCGGCAGGAGACAGTTTGTAGAACACTTAGTATTTTTTTAATTTTTCTTATAGCTACCTTCCTGTTATGTTTTTACACGCCACAGTTGGTCATTCAAATTATATTTAAAGCTTAAAATTCTGTTTAACCAAGTCTGTGCATGGCAGACGGGAATCCAGAGTCAGTTCTTCCTGAACTCTATACAGCCCTTAATGATACCAAAGACTAATATACTTGACCTTGCTTAAGGGAGCATTTCTGTATTTTTACATTGATTTCTGAATTAGGATATGTTCTCACAACCTCAAAAAAAGTATCCGCTTTTTGTTTTTTAAAAAAAAAAAGACGTCCGTTATTGCATCATTTTAAGTGGCTTCAATAAAATGCATTAAAGTCTATGGAATAACAGACGTCTTTTTCACACAGTGAACTGAATTACTTCCGCTTAATGCATTTTAGTGAAGACATTTAAAATGATGCAATAACAGACGTCTTTTTTCAAACAAAAAGTGGGCACCTTTTTCCTTTTTTGACGTTGTGTGAACATTTATTTTATATATATATATATATATATATATATATATATATATATATAATAATTTAAAATTTTGCTTCAATTTTGGATGCTTAGAAAACATATATCTATATTTAGTACAATGTTTCCTGTTCACTTCATTAACCCAGAGCTCCATTTCTTGCAGTGGATGTTGCTGCTTCCCTGGCTCATGTTTTCTACATAAATTAAACATCCATCTCTGATATAACATTCCTCAACTAAATAAAGACTGGACCCTGGCATAACAGACTTGCTGAGCTATGTAAACTGTGAAAAAGACTAGCAACGGCCTCTAACAGAATGTGTGACAGTCTGTCTTCCTAAGGACATGGATATGCGTAGAATCTATAGGCAGGATGGGGACAGGGAGTTGTAGGTGGTCGTGTAGGTAAGCTCCGAGTCTGTTTCCCAGAGTTCACCACTGTTAATACCTAGAACCGGGACAATATGGTGGTCTCCTTAGTGATTATTTCTCCATACAAATTAATACATTTATAAGCCCAAATGTATACTACAATGTGTCAACAACAACAAAAAAATCTGTAAATAGTGTTTATGCATATAAAAATAATGTATATGTGTTTTGTACAGCACTGCAGACTATGTTGGTGCTTTGTATTAAACACAATACAAATAGAATTTACTCACTGTACAGAGTGTATAAAGCAAAGAGCAGTGTCTATAATGTAAGCGTTAGACTGTACCCTGTGCGGTAACTGCATTCTGTCTATTTGTGAAGGAATACCATTTTGAGCATTTTGCACATTTTGTTGTCACTTTATGCACTGGCGCGTTTCATTATTTTATGACACCTATTGTCCATCAAGTTTACAACAGCTTAACTCTGGGGTTAAATGAAATCCATCATAAATCAGAAGCTGTTTTCAAATCCGCTTTTATCCCTGTCTGCATTGCTGTGTATGGGCATCTCACAGTCCTTTCTTTCATTTATGTTTTGTTGCTTACATTTTTGACAGGCCTATCTCCCACACTCCACCCGGCCCTTTGATCACTGGAACAAGACATGTCACATTAGGAGAGCAGAGAGGCACACACACATACACACAAAAAAGAATCCAAGCCAATATAGCGTTAGCCTCTTAGAAGAAGTGTAAGAGTAACCCATCCTCCATCTCAGCCTTATGCTGTATTCTGCATATAGAAGTAAAGATAGGGGGGGGGGGGGGGTTATACTGTATTTGGTCGACTGTATATACAAGGCACCAAAATCTAGACACCGGCAGTAAGAACCACAATGGCAAACTTTAATTCAAAACTGCAAACAGGCAAGAAGTAAGAAATTCTCAGCATTTAACATCATCCCCATGATTCTATCACATTGAATTAAAAAATTCCCAGGAAAGGGCAATAGAAAATGAATTATAATAAAAAAATTCTTTAGATAGTGGTAATAAGTCTTGTGCAAGTGCGTTATTGAATGAATACGCAAATCTGAAATAAATAGTCTGGGAAATCTATAGTGTACTTCTATGATAGACCCTGATAAACACTCAAATGATCAGCACTGACAGGACACTTTGTAAACTGTGCTGCCACTTGCCGGCTTGTTTATGAAACTTTAGAAGCCAGAAAGTGAAGCAAAGTATACTTATTAGCCTAAAATGTAGGCAGAGAAAGAACAGGCTATGCCTACTATATAAATATACTTTCAATATTCTAGATATCTCAAAACTATTAAAACTTCTGTATTTATCTAAATCTATCTTTTAGACAAATACATACTCCATACTACATTGCTGCTGTGTAACAATACCCTGAGGCTAACATTAACTAAACCAGTGATCCAGGGAGTACACTTTTCACATACTGATAAGCACACAGAATAGTTGTTATAACTGTAGACAAGTAATGCATTGCCTATGGTATCATGATGAGGCAGTAGTAGCTTACCATGACTGCATGCTCCTGTGACTTTCTCTGAACTTCTGTGTGACTGCTTCCCAGTAGCTGAGGCAGGAACAGTTTGTCAGTGTCTGTCCCAACTTTTCTCCTGTCAATAAACTCTCAGATCCTGTCTTGCTTTCCAGGCAAACTTGTCACTAATCTTCAGGTATGTGGTTATTCAGTATTCTAAGGGTTATGCAGGCAGGCAGGGGTTACATCTGCCCAGAAGAAAGTTGAAGAAAAGCTTAAGACATCCAACTGCAGAGGGTGAGGGAGAGGGCAGTATGTAGGAGATGGGCGGAAAGCAAAGCAATTCCCTCTGCCTGTGGATTTACTCTCTACCTAGTGTGACTTAAAAAGGATCTGCAGCACATCAGCTCTGGACACTTCCCTGCAGTGGAGGAAGAGTTTATGTTGTACACTCATATACTGTACTACTGTGATTCAGTATAGGAATGAATAAGAGAGTTATACATTAGGGGGAGGGGGCTGCTGATATAAGGGGACAATAGTGGGATATTGAGGTCTTCAGTCTGTCTCCATGCTGATCAGTCATACAGACACTTTGCTGAGTCTGTATCCTCCTTATCAGCACAGTTAGTCCAGACACTGCTCCTTACACAACAGGAGGGAGGGATAGAAGCTGAGGAACATTGACAGTACAAAGAAAGAAATCTTAGTTGCCTCCAACTTGGCTACTCTGGAAGAAGTCTTGGTCCTTCTGCTTGTGGCTTCTCATCAGCTCCTGTGTCTCCTTGTGTAAATGTGGGTTTTGAGGAATTTGTTTCTTTCTTTTTTTTTTATTTCATGCTTTTCCTTTCCTCCTCCTCAGCCGTCACGGTGTAAGTTTGCAGGGTAAAGAGTCACATCTGTGTGTGACACTGAGCCAACCAAACTAACCCTGCCCTGGAGACACAAGAAAAATAGAGGAGTCTGCATCACAATCTCTTGTAACATGTACATGTATTAGCAATGTGCACACACACCCTAAGCAGTAAAGAAAGGAGCAATTATAGCTAATGATAACAATGACATAATACTGAACTCACTCCTCACTGCAACAAGCTTACAGACTGTCATATAAACACAAATACTGTTCACTACAATATAAATTACTCTCATACACATGACCATTCATCATGGCCAGTCTCAGTTTGCAATAGGGTTGATGCTCCAGAAGGTGTCTATAATATGGAGAATGGTGAGTTTACTGGATAAGTGCTCAAAACAATGGAAACTGCAGTTCAATAATTGTAAAAGTAAAATAATACACTAGGGGAGAAGGAATCCTCTATCTGAGTATCACTTCAGCAGTTCAGTGTAAGCAAAGACTTCAGAATAGAAGGCTTTAGGGCAAGTGTTTTCTGACAGACCCAAAATAACATTGAACGTTGATGCAGGTGGTAAAAAAATATAATCGTATGCTGGGCAGTATAGCTAGCTAGTATAACTAGTAAGAAGAGGGAGATCTTGCTGAATAGAGCTCTAATGAGACCACATCTGGAATACTGTGTCCAGTTATGGAGACCTCACCTACAAAAAGATATTGATAAAATAGAACAGGTCCAAAGACAAGCTACAAAAATGGTGCAGGGTGTGAGACATAAAACATGTAAAGACTTAAGGATCTAAATCTGTATAGCCTGTAGGAAAGAAGGGAAAGGTGGGGACATGAATGAAACCTTTACACACAAAAAATTAGGGACATTTGACTTGTGAGTGAAATTTATGGAAAACAAAAAGTTCAAGCTACAGTGATATTATATTGTGAAAGTAGGACATTAACTAGACACACCTGCCAACACTGTAACACCACCACCATCACCAAAGGCAACATACTGATGCATAGTGCTCTTTTTTATGTCTATAACATTGTTGGTGGCCATTATTTCTGCTCAATATGAATCAATTTTCATCAGTGAACAGCTCTGAGGCACACTGGTCCCTCAACTGGCATGGAAGAAGATCACAGTGGATGCACATCAAATGGTGGTAATAGGATGGAGTAAGGTGCCAGATGGAGAAAAAATTAACAATGTTTAATGGTTTTATTGCAGTGTCCCAGAATCCACGTGTCACCACGTGTCTTGTAGTACTGCACTTTGGTCACCCTGTATTTTTTATTCTCTGTAAAATCACAGCTGAAGGTACAAATGTAAAGGGTAAATGATGTACATACCTAGGCACATGTCTGCCACCAGCTGAGAGTTGGCTTGCTGTCCAATTCCTGCAAAGGTCACCAAAACTAATACTTTCTCTGTCTCCCCATGTTCTCTCCACCAATCAGTAACTTCCAGGAAATCTATAAGTAGAGGTGGAGTAGGCCATGTGTTAAATTTAGCTAGCTTGAGCAGTAGAGTTTATGCTGTTCCTGGCAGTCATTCAGTCAAACTCCAGGGATCCCGGTCAGACAGACAGGAGCGCGACATTGAATGGGTTAATGGCGGGCGACCACACAATCTCGTCAGCCCATCATTAACAGTGAGAACCCAGCTGCTATTAGCCCCCTTTGCTGTATGAAGGGAGTTCAGCTGGCATACCAGGATGTCATGGGTCATTAAGTGACAGGTTCCCATGACATACTGGTACATCATGGGTCCTTAAGGGTTTAAGAGTACAAAAAAAAACCTCCCTAACAAAAGTTTAAATCACCCCCATTTTTCCCATTTTCCAATTAAAATTGTAAACAAAAAAAAACACACTGAAACATATTTGGTATCTCCATGTATGGAATTGTTTGAATTATTTAAAAAAAAAAAAAAAAACATTATTGATCCACCACGATGATTGGCGTAAAAAAAATAATATCAAATGCCGGAAATGCTGATTTTTAATCATATTATATATCAAATAAAATATAAAGCATACAAAATGTCCAATCTATTCCTGGTACCTAAAGATTACAATACAAAAAAATAAGTTTCTTGAAAAGGTTATAGAGGTCACAATAGGACATCTCAAAACAAAGGTTTTTTTCCAAAAAGTTTAACATTTTTTAAGTTAGTAAAACAGAGCAAAAAATATATAACTTGGGTATTGCTGTAATTATACTGACCTATGGAATAAAGATAACAATTTCACCCTTGTAGTAATATTTTTTCTGTCCTGCAGTATGTTTTATAATAAAATAAATCATGTCTTTAAAAAGAACTATTGGTCCCGGAAAAAATAAGCCCTCATATGACTTGTTTTATGGAAAAATATAAGAGTTTTGGGTCTCTGAATGTAAGGAGTCACAAATGTGCCAAAAAATTCCTACAGAAAAGTGGTTAAAGGAGTACTCCGGCACCCCCCCCAAAAAAAAAAACAACACAGATACACACAGCATTTATACTTACCATCCCTCCAGTGATGATCGCCGTTCGTATCTCCCATGGGCCGTTTCCCTGCCATCTTTGTCCGCCGTCCTCACTTCCAGGTTGCGGAGCAGTGAATAGGAGAGAAAAGGCTGCTGATGCGCAAGCGCACCTGCAGCCTTTTCATTGGCTGGAGCGCATCACATGGCTTCCAGCTTGCTCAGCCACGGTGTTGGGCTTTGAGCACAACTCCCATCTGGGTACGTCGGGCCCTCATAGTATCCTCATGGAGTCTGTTTCTGACAGTTTAAGCAGACACATGCACATTTGTGGCCTGCTGGAGGTCATTTTTTAGGGCTCTGGCAGTGCTCCTCCTGTTCCTCCTCGTACAAAGGCAGAGGTAGCAGTCTAGCGGTCCTGCTGCTGGGTTGTTTCCCTACTACGGCCTCCTCCACACCTCCGGGTGTACTGGCCTGTCTCCTGGTAGCGCCTCCAGCCTCTGGACACTGTGCTGACAGACACAGCAAATTTTTTTGCCACAGCTCACAGTGATGTGCCATCCTGGATGAGTTGCACTACCTGAGCCACTTCTGTGGGTTGTAGACACCACCTCATGCTACCTCTAGGCCTGAGAGTAATGACAACATTCAAAAGTGACCAAAACCACAGCCAGAAAGTATTAAAACAGAGAAATGGTGTGAGGTCACCACCTGCAGAATCTTTCCTTTATGGAGGTGTTTCTTGCTTATTTGCCCAATATTTCTACCTGTTAATTGTTCCATTTGCACAATAGGAGAAATTCATTCACAATCAGTGTTGCTTCATAACTGGACAGGTTGATTTAGCATCAGTGTGAATGATTTGGAGTTACACTCTATTGTTCCCTTTATATATTCACTGCTCAAATAAAATAAAGTCCTGATTCTGACACAGTTACACATCACTCGTGCTGCAGCATGCAGTGCTAGTAATACTGAGACTCCCCTCATGTCCATTCTAATGCATTACATGAGCACTGCAGACACAGCTGTTGGTAGCAGAAAGACCGGGCATAGCTGTCATATAAAAATAAGCAAGAGAAAAGCTGGACACTATAGTAAAGCGCACACCACTATATCCAAACCAAATGCAAAGTTTATTGGGACAAACAAAAAACACACCACAACAAACAGCAATAAAATCAATTAAAAAAACCACATAGGTATGTAGAAAACTAAGCTGTTTGTTGTGGTGTGTTTTTTTGTTTGTCCCAATAAACTTTGCATTTGGTTTGGATATAGTGGTGTGCGCTTTACTATAGTGTCCAGCTTTTCTCTTACTTATTTTTATAAGGTTGTTTCTTTGGACACTTAGCTACACCCCTTGTTTTTCCTGTATTTTTGGCGAGCTCCCCCATATCTTAGATTGGGCGGGGATAGCTGTCAATCACCAATTGGTCTACTACAGATTTAGTTATGCAAATCCAGCAGCAGTTCTGAGCTGGCGTAGGTTTCACAATTTTCACATGGATAGGCTCTGTGCGATCGGGATTTATCTAGAGGCAATGCGCCTCTACATAAATCCCCTGAGCTGCGGAGCTGCGGGGACATTTGTACGGCCGGCGTAAAAAACGCCGGACTTCATAAATGTCCCCCAAGGTTTTTAAAATGTTAGGACCATCTTCCAGTTTTCTGTTATGGAGGATGAGGTTCTAATCATGTCACTTGGCTTATTTATATGTATTGTATGTTTACAGAACTTTCCCAGTAACCAACCAGAGTATAAGCCAGCATGATACCTTGACATGTATGGCACTGTTTAGTGCAACTTCATGCTTGGACTCAGTCCAAATGAGCTCAACATTAGAACTTTGAACATAGAACATTTCAGTCTTCTTGCCCCTTTTATTTATTTTCATAAGTGAAAACAACTTTTCCTGGCTCTGATACACATGGATACCAGCTAGTATATATGAGCTGGTACACGCAAAGAAGCTAGGTAATGACATCCAGGTGTACAAAGAAATTATCACACTGGTTTAATAAAATAAAAACATATTGAACGCTTTCATAGGCATCATTTTATGCTAACTTACTTAGTGCTGTCTAGTATCCTATCCTATTAAATACAGAACTAATACAGGGAAAACTTTTATTTTAAAGTTATGCATTCATGATGCATTCAGCATGCATCTTATACAAAGCAGGAGGGAGATGCCTTAGATACCATGAATGTACATGAATGGTCCTTAATTTTAGGTTTAAGAGAGAAACAGCCCATGTATAGGAGCCAGCACAACACAACATCCTGCAATCTCACCTCACCAAGTTCCCAGAGCACTGAGCAGCCAGACCTGTTAATCCAGTGTTTTTTGTGCCCAAATGGTCTCTAAACTGCACAGGCTGCTTCTCTCCTCTTCCTGTTCACTCATCCCCCTTGCCCCCCCCCCCCCATAGGTTATAATGTACACAGCAAACACGTCTTTCCTTTGCTCCTCTGTAATGTAGATGACTTTGCATTAATAAGGCAGATAACAAGTGAGGGGGGAGGCTAAAAAACATTACAGAAAGATGCCTTTTTTGACTAATAAAACCTATAACAGAGTTTCTTAAAATTGTTTGTACTATTGAATTTTAATGGCAGTTATTCATTGAAAAAATACATTTTGTGAACTTAGCCTAAGAATAGGATTTTTCTTATGTTCTATGCAAGGGTAGCAGTATATTTAAAAAAAATGGCCAGAGTACACCTTTACCAATACTACTGTTTTTCTATTTAGTGTTTTGTATATTCCTGGTGAAATTTATGTTGACCCTTACTATGCATTATTGGCTCTGATATTTACCCACACACTTTCTGATGTTCCTGTCAAATTCCTATGTTGGCCCTAGGTTCCTGCTTCAAGCGGATCCTGCTGTTCGTTCATCAGGTATCTCACTGAGTCTTGTGGTGTTGACCTGAAAGGAGATTGCCATTTTGACTTTGTATTTGTATTCTATACCTATTATTGTTATTGACATAGAGTTTTCCTTTGAATACAGTGCTGTACAGTACAGTATAGTGCTTTAGGTGAATAACACAAACTGCCATGTTATAGGGCCCAACCTTTTCTACCTTGAGAGCCACATTTAGTTGTGAAAGATATGTCAGGGATGGGAGAAGACTAAAAATAAAGAAAATTAGTAAGATTGAAAAAATTTATATTGAAGCATACCGCTGCCACCTACAAAATAACAGTGCTGAATATAAACTGCCATAAGGAGTCCTAATTACAGTGCAATAATCTTTACGTATTACTACAAAGTGCAGTTTACAAATAACAGTACAACTGAGTGACTTACATGCATGGCATGCCCAATTTACTCTATAGCGATAGTGCCCATATGACCCAAGCATTTATAACTATTATAACAGATAAAAATACATGCCCTACAGTGCCCACATAAACAGAACATATTTTAAAGAACAACTCTGTTGGGTTTATTTCCCTCTTAATACACATTACAAAGTTATTTAACTTTGTAATGTGTGTTAATATGCTGCCTGGAGCTGTTCTACCTGTCCGTCCGTCCACCCCAACTTCTCCAGAAGTGAAATAAAGACCTAGAAATAAAGACATACCAATATACCGCCGACCACATCTTCTTCTACTGGTGCCATTTTGTGTTGATGTTGTCACTAACCTAGGGGCGGGCCTGGTCTTCCTCCTCTTCAGCATCTTCGGTTTGAATGAATGGGAAAGAAAAGGCTACTGGCTGAACCACATGTCTTCCAGCTTGCCCGCCCTCATCGGCTGCGCGAGCTGCTAGCCAAGTGATGCGATCCAGTCAAAGAAAGGGTTGCCTGTGCGCAGGCCAAAGCAAGGGCCGAAGCTGACGGGGAATTCAAACAGCGAGTCAGAAGTGATGGTGAGTATCAAATGTATGTGTTGCTGTCTTTTATTTTTCTTCGGCGCCAGAGTTGTCCTTTCAGTGTTCAGCTACAATACAAAGTCCAAATTACACAGATGTAAATCTCTGAAGTGCTGTATAGGCCCAACTAACACTGTACATAGTGCCCAATTGTATCGTTCCAAAAAGGGTTCAAACAGTATCTGCTCTGTTTCCTCTTAGAATCACTGATCCTGGAGAAAAACTTATGTGTAGATGAGGACTAACTGTACATGGTAGCACTTAATTTTTGCTTCTTATTAGATTTCTAATCATTACTACATTATTTTCCAGGGGTGGTTTTTATGGCAATGCCTAGTACACAACTTATTAAACAGTTTTAGAAGGATAACAACTGAAACGCTCAGTACTGGGGTATTTTAAACGACTATGTGTTAGCATTTTCAAAAATGACATAATAAATATTTGAAGTAAAATATTTAGATTTTACTAATATTATCATTATGAATTCCAGAAAAAGCACTGCCGAGACAAATAAGGATGGTTCCAGAAACCTCATTTGGAATAGTAATATGCTTTACTGAAGCTTCCCATGATATGTACTTGGCAAAAATATATTGAAAAATTACTATCTGATTTGTTTTGTTTTAGGGTGCCTTCACACGTACCGTATCGCTGTGTATTTACCACTGCGAGTTTCTCGCACATAATTCCACAGTGATACTGATTGCTATCAAGCCAATGTATGTGTATTCTCACTGCATGTTTGGTGCGATTTTTACATGGGAGTTTTGATTTTCATATGATTTTCACAGGCGAGTTCAACACCACAAAAAAACACAGCAACTTTAACGCGAGTTTGATGCGAGAAATAAGCAGCGATACGATACGTGTGAAGGCACCCTAAAAAGAATGCTAAAGGAATGTCTTCTAGGTAAGGTAATACATAAGTGGAAGTCCGGAGACCCACTCCTTTGTTTCTAAGCTTGTAGAGCTTTGTTTGATAAAATTTCCTTACTAGGTTGTTTTATGTAAAGTACATTATATCCTTCTTTAAATGACCCAATGGGAAAAAGTGCTGGAATGCTACTGCAGGTGGACAATATGGCTGTAGTTCATTTATTGGACCACTGCTAGAACTAAAAGGTGACTACACAGGGGGCCATGGACTAAAGGGGTCACTACGCAGGTAGCCATGGACTAAAGGGGGAATACACAGAGAGACATATACTAAAAGGGACTACACAGAGGGCTATCTACTATTGGGGAAACTACAAAGGAGTCATCTACTATAGGGGAACTACACATCTACTATAACGGGATGCACTGAGTAAGCACTGATGCGAACAAGATTGTCACTCAAGGGTCCCGCATCAGTGGTCATGTGCACTGGGGGGCAGGGGGTTATATTAAGGTGGGCTGAAAACCCAGTACAAGGGTACATTTAATCCACCCCTGCTCCAGGCTATACTGATTTACTTTCTTGAAGCGGATGTACCATCAGGTACATTTATTTAAGTTTTCTACATGAATGGATCAGTGTTTTTTTTGAACCAGCGCCTGGTTCCCACACACGGCAGCAGTCTATTCCCGGGCAACGGTCCAGTATGAAGTACTGGGGGCAGACCCACCGGCCCCCCAGTGTGATGATCTCCCCTGTGACGCAGCTCCATTAGAATAATCAGGAGCCATGTCACAGAGGGGAGGGCGCTTTGTCACACTAGTTGCTGGTGTTCCCGCTTCCAGTGCCTTATGTGGGGCTGGTGTCCAGGAATAGACTGGCGCCGTGTGTGGGAACCAGGTGCCAGTTCAAAAAAAGCACCGCCTGCGCTGATCCATTCATGTAAAACAGTTAAAGCGATGTACCTGATGGTACATTTGCTTTTAAGTGCAACTATCATTGTAAGGCTGGGTTCACACTACATATATTTCAGTCAGTATTGTGGTTCTCATATTGCAACCAAAACCAGGAGTGGATTAAAAACACAGAAAGAATCTGTTCACACAATGTTGAAATTGAGTGGATGGCCGCCATATAACAGTAAATAACTGCCATTATTTTAATACAACAGCCGTTGTTTTAAAATAACAGCAAATATTTGCCATTAAATGGCAGCCATCCACTCAATTTCAACATTGTGTGAACAGAGCCTTTCTGTGTTTTTAATCCACTCCTGGTTTTGGTTGCAATATGAGGACCACAATACTGACTGAAATATATGTAGTGTGAACCCAGCCTAACACATTTCTGACATGCCAAAGCAACATATCAGAGATTTGTATCAGTGGGCATCTGGGTGCTGCTGATTATTAGATTGAAGGGGTAGAAGCACTCAGCAGCATGCGCTGTGTGCCTTCATCTCTTCTCTGCTCAGCTATAATGAACAGTCTATGGAATTATGTCTATGAGAATTCTGGTTTGCGTAAATGCTGGAAGTCCCATAGACTCTCACAAAAGCTCTACACAGCACCTTTAGCTATGTAGTACAGCATTCTATTAGCTTTCCCTACTGCCTGAGTGCTTTGCTGACTCATTTGAGACAGTCAGAAGTCACAATTCCTAAAGCCTTCTTTTTTTAAGTCTTCACTAACAATGAAATGCCAATATGATACTTGGATAAAAGATTCCTTTGCCCTAACTACAGTTTCCATTGTTTTGATTACTTATCTAGTCCAGCTAAATCACTATCCATATTACAAACACTCCTAGGAATATCAGTCATATTGCACACATTTGTGTCAAACAGACAAAACTTACCTACCAAACTCTCTCTTTTTTGCTCAAAATACACTCCATTAACAACAACCCTCTATCCTTCATCACAATCACAAATACTCTGAAATATCCAGGGATTAAGTCCAGTTTTCAATGACTTCTTTATCAGCTGCTTTTTTTTTATTATTTACTATAAATGCCATACAAAAATATCACCTTATATTGCTCGATCAGCTGTTTATGGTGAACTGTATCAAAGGCTTTTCTGATGTCAAGATAGGCAATATCCATTGCACCACCTTCATTTTTTGAAAGTTTTCACAATATTTTCTACTACAGATGTCAAGCTTACTGGCCTGTAGTTACCAGCCTTTTCCATTCTACCCTTCTTGTGGATGGGTATAACACTGGCCATTCTCCAGTCATCAGAAACATCTCCTGTTAGCAGTGATTGGTTATACAGATCCATCAGGGAGACAACAAGCACAGATGAGAGTTCTCTAAAAACACTGAAGCCGAATGCTTACAACAATGGCAATGCTATGTCCAGCCATATTGTGATTTTGAAAGCAAAAACAGCAATTCAAATGGTAAACAAGTTTGCCACGAAAAACAGCCATATCAAAGTTCTAGTAAAAGAAAAAATAAAGAAAATGTGGATCTTGAAATTGGGCAACACAACTATTTAAATTTTTTTACATTTAGAAAAAGTGTTTGTATTGTGCCTATGTGTGTGTATTGTATTGTAAAGTGTGCTTCTGCCAGCTGATGTTGTCAAAACGCTGACAGTGGTGCAAAGCAGGCGGCCTAATAACCAGCAACTATAGTGGTGAAGGACAGGTAAGTATACATTACTGTCAAGTCGCCCACAGCCACAGCAGAATGGCTAATTGATCATTTATCTTTCACAACCCCTTTAAGGCATAACTCTAGCTAAACATTGCCCTCTGCTGTTAGGGGAAATAGCCCTAAGACAGCTGTTTACAGGTGAGTGTTTCATGATAGATGGGATGAAAACAAAATGAAATAGATAAAAACATTAGTATGCACACAGTGAAAAAATTATATAAACACTTTGATCTCAAAAGTAACTTCTGGCATCTGAGATCTATACAAAAATAAACTTGGCCATGGATATTTCTATGCAGTATTTCATCTCTTCATTGTCTTCTGATATATAGGCACATATTGGGCTTTCAGTACAAATTATGATCCAAAAGTGCAGCATGTTTGCTTATTCCCTTTTAAAAGATACATGAAACTATTATATAGATTTTATTGAATAATATATAACAAGGTAAAGTAAAACATAGCATATATAACAACAGGTTAAAACTGAACATATAATTCATTTATTACCACAAGAGGGGGACCTTCTTTTACCTAGTCATTGCTAAATTTCTATGCAGTTTTCTTTTAGACTAGTATGTGTTCTCATTTGGTTTTTAATATGTACACTGAAAAAAAGAGTCCTATGTGAATAACAAAGAACAGTACATGGCTCATTATATCCAAGAGACTTGCTGATTATTATTGTCAGAAACCAGAAGCCCAGCACATGGCTTCCTACCTGACTTGTGAAAAAGAAAATGTTATAAGATACTGTTTTATGTTGTGTGAAATATGTACCCCACACATTAGTATTTCTTATAAAAGGTACAGCTGGCATACTCTCTGCGCTAAATAAAATAGCACCATCTAGAGGTAATAGTATTGTATAAAATGTGTGTATATTAACTGAGCCATAATTTGCACCATTACTATATATTTGTAAAGGTATAATGACAGAATTATATATACATGAATAAGAATGGACGTTTTTAACATTTTCTACACATAGCATACCTGTGAAAAAAGCACAGCAATCTGTTATTGAAGTATACATTTAGTTCCAAAAGATTATGGAAATTCTGCAGGTTTTGTACGATTAAGCCTTGAGGCTAGTGACAAGCTAGAGCTCTGATTGTTCTGACAGCTATTTTTCATTTTCTCTATTATAGTGTGCAGGACCAGAGCTGGACTGTATATGAGTAGTTAACCCACAGGGCTTTCTGTTCCTTAGTTGTCTGGCCAATCACAGCACAACACCTCTTCCTTACATCCATAATACAGGTGAAAGTGCACTGAATTGAAGGGACTGAAACTGTGCTGGTGAATGATATACAGTAAATAACTATAGATGATATGTGGAGGGAGAAGGGTTACTGGTGCACTGGCTTTGCAAAATGTTATGCAAGCAAAAAGCAAGCAAAGGCTTACACTAAGCACTGAACTACCACTGAGAGTAAAGTATTTACCTTTCAGGAACAGTGTGGGTCCTCTGGAGGATGGAGAGAGGCTGATAGATTGCAGATACACGACACAGAAGATCTTTCTTTTTTTTACCTGTACCATCAGCCATCACCAGAGCTGTACGGAGGAAGAGTCCCTAAGAATATGTGAGTCCTACCCTATGGCCCCTGAAGATGTGTGGTACAAGAAACGCGTTGGGCTGTGACGACTGAGTCTGAAGAGTGTCCAAGTGAAACAAGGGAAGTAATCTCTTCAGTTATTCTAAATAAAACGCACTAATGTAAATACTCACATAATAAATATGAATGGACAATGAATAATACATTGGGACAAACTACTTGGAATTGACTATGCACACTGGGAAAAGTAAAATTATATGAAGGTGTTGAGAATATAATAGGAAATATAGAGTGCTTTTGGATTTTTGATATTTTTGCACTTTTTGTACAAGCTGAAAAAAGGTGATGGCTGTGTAAGTAATAATTTATTAGACGTGTGGCTTTGGATACATTTTTTAGAGGCTATTTTAATAAAAGTTAATTTTTAAAAAATGTTCCTGATACCTCAGTGCAAGATAGATAGATAGAATGGATGGGGCTTAGGGAAAAGCTGTGTGGCCTCCCTTGCCCTCCATATTTGGTATAACTTACTGCAAACAGGCATAATTTGTAGCTAAAGTCTATACCAAGACTTTAGTTATGTAGAAGGAAGACATTCCAGAAGGTGGTGGTGCTGGTGGTGGAGAGTTCCAGCAATATAAAGATAAAGGTACCCAGCACTCACCAATCAGTTCAGTGATTTATTCAGTGCAGAAATTCATCAATATTTACAGTAGTACGCGTTCTGGCCAAGCATGGCCTTCATCAGCTAAGTTCTTAGCTGATAAAGGCCATGCTTGGCCGAAACACGTACAACTGTAAATATTGATGCATTTCTGCACTGAATAAATCACTCAACTGATACGTAAGTGCTGGGTACCTTTATCTTCATATACCAAGACTTTAGTCAGAGACACATAGGGGCGGCCATGGTGATGTGCCAAATGCATTAAGAGGTGTGCACTTGTTAATACATCTGGCAAATCTAACACCAGCTAGATTTTACTTAGAAAGGGCATTAGGACCCCCAATGCTCTACCCAGATATAAAATGTAACTTTTGTGATCAATGGAAGTTGTCTTTACAAGCACCTGCAATTAAGAAGGCATTTTTTCATGCTTTTCCTAAATAACAGCTTTTACATATATTGTCTTTTCCCTTTGTGTACTCATCTCATCCATGCCAAGTTGTTAAAATGTCAGGTAGTCCTTTTGTAACTGCATTAACACGCTATACTATAAGGAAATTACTATTCTACAGGACGTACACTGGAGGTTCTCTTTTGCCACAATAATATATTCTTGTATCATGCTGCCAATTGTACAGAGTGTCAGAAGCCATGTGCTTTCTAGTTGTCATATACTGTGTGAGAAATGGCAGCAAATTCCTGAAGGCAATATGACTAACACCTGAGGAGCAAAATGGGGCTGGGCAATGTGATGACACTGTTAAGGGAGCAAGGTTGAAGTCATTGCTATTACTGACATTGATGAGGGCAATTTGATTGGCATTTATACAGATTAGGGATGAGCAAACCAAACCGTAATGAACCAGATTTGTTACGAACTTTGCAAAAAGTTCGTAACGAATCTGGTTAAAATAACAATAACAAATAAAATCACAGAATAGACCAGGATACAAGGGATTATTACTCCTATAATCCCTTGTATCCTGTTTTTCTGTGAATATCAAGATTTGCGATTTCCCCCTTGTTAGGGTGAGACCTTAAGTTAGTCTCCTCAGATATACCTGGGTGCTGCCTAATCAAAAATGTAATGTGACAGCTGTCTGTGAGTATCAACCAAGACACATAAAAGCAACTTCAGTGTTCAATCTGATCTACTTTATAAAAGCTTCAAAAAATAAAATAGGAGAACCCCATTTAGCCGCAACAAAAAAAAGTAAAAAAAAAAAACACAGTAAAAAAAAGTCCCATCACTGTCCCAGCCAAAAAAAAGTCCCATCAGCTGTTCCATCACTGCACATTTGTGAAGAAAAATGTTGGCGACTTATTGGGATTCTTAGTGTCCAAGACCGTGCACCCCAGTGCTGATGTCTGGTCCTTTTATTATGGGCAAGGGCAGTATAAGTCTGTTACTGCCCATTGGGTCAACATCCTCCCAGAAGACCATCAGGAAGTTGGCCCATTCTTGCCACTGTCACCTCCCCGGTGCTTTAGGGGGCCAGCTCTGCACAAGTTCTTCCTCCACCAGCTTGCAACCATCCGCCGCTTTGACTGCAGTCCAACCTGCCCCGTTGTCTTTGCAACGATGTCAGGCCCGGCGCTCTCAGGCTGTCCTCCATTTGGTGAGCCTGGGTGAATCGAGCCACAGTGGGCAGGAGCTCCTCCGGACTATCAGGGAGGAGATATACTGTATGAATGGCTGACCCCACATCAACTAACTGTGGGAAGTGTTGTAGCCGACAATGGGAGGAACATTGTCTCTGCAGTGTAGCAGTGCTGAGTCATACACCTTGTGTGGCACATGTGATAAACCTCATAGTGCACAGGTTTCTTCGAACATTTCCTGCCAATTGTTGATCCCTTTTGAGGACGCGACTCTGTTTGTGAGCCAGCATGACTATGGGATCAACGACATCATCCCACTCGTCCGTGTTCTGGAAAGTGCGCTGAACAACATCATCAGAGAGGATTACCAGGCCACCACTCCAAGACTGAACATCCTCCTCCTCCGTCAATTGTGTGTTCTCA
Organism: Dendropsophus ebraccatus; assembly: GCF_027789765.1. Classification (NCBI taxonomy): domain Eukaryota; kingdom Metazoa; phylum Chordata; class Amphibia; order Anura; family Hylidae; genus Dendropsophus; species Dendropsophus ebraccatus. Next base: position 78,672,071 of record NC_091456.1, on the reverse strand, counting down.
ACCATACTGGCCTGGGTGCAATCAGGTACTGCCTCCTCCTCCTCCTCCTCAAATAGTCTGTTCTCAACCATACTGGCCTGGGTGCAATCAAGTGCTGCTGCCTCCTCCTTCTCCGTCAATTGTCTGTTCTCCACCACACTGAGTCCAATACAGTACTATTACTGCTGCTGGTTCCACTGTCAAATGCCTGTTTTCCACCCTACTGGGTCCTATGTCCCGTGTAATCACTTACACCTTGGCTATTTTTTTTTCACTGTTTTTGCACTTTGATTTTTTCCACTTTTTTCATATAAGACTCCTACTATTGTAGCTGCAATTATACAGTAGTTATAGCAAGGTTCGTTTTAGGTTCGGTTCGTACGAATCCGAACTTCACAAAAGTTCACAAATGAAAAAATGTTCCAGCAAAAAAAGTCCTTAAAAACACTTACTTTATTGTAGAAAAAACTTCCATAAAATACAGCATGTGAACAGGTACATGTAAGCTGGACGCGTTTCGGCTGTAACCAGCCTTTATCACAGCTGTTTTTTCTACAATAAAGTAAGTGTTTTAAGGACTTTTTTTGCTGGAAAATTTTTTCATTTGTGGATTTGTTGCTGCGGACTGTTCCCCGCTAAGTTCCTTTTGCAATTTTTGTCCCAACACGATAAATATGGACAAGGTAGAGTGTCTTTCAAACCACCATTATATTTCAGCATAATTATGGTGTATGCGTTTTTTTCTCACTTTGTTTTCACGAAAGTTCGCCGGATTAAACCGAACCAAACTTTTCAAAAGTACGCTCATCCCTAATACAGATACAAAAAAGAGTGACACATTCGTATCCACAATGGCGTGAATTTTTTTTCTGTTACTTTCAGACAGGTATGGTATGGCTGAAATGGAATGGAATTTAGAAAAAAAAATACCTACCTATTAAATCTTCCACCTCTCCATCAATGTTGCTTCAGTCTTCCCCCATGTGTGACCACTGCAGCCATCCACTTGGTTGATTGTAGCGATGCTGATATGTCATGTGTTCAAACCAGTATGAAGAGACAGGCAGGAGTTCACTAAATCATCAATGTTATAGTGTTTAGTGTGGGAATGATTTTGTACTCTTGGAAAGCATAAATCATAAACTGCTAAAATAAAATGTAATTTTCCAGTGGGGCTGCTTACTCCCGTGATAACTACTATGTTAATGTATACTGTATAAATGAATTTCTAATATTGTACAAAAGGTATAGGAAAATATATACTGTATATATATATATATATATATATATATATATATATATATATATATTTATATTTAATATTATCTTAGTTAGTATGATTATTTTAAAAACTGCAAACCCATGGAAAAGTGAAATTTACCAAGTGAATTAAGGCATAATGGTTTAAAGGCATATTTCTGGGCTCATTGTCTATGGAGGTCATGTTGTTCTAGCATATCATTAATATAACTAGGTCCATACCCACGACAGCTGTAGCTATCACAGTCCCCAGGTACTGAGCAAATGTTGATTTGAAATATTAGGAGCTAAGGGAGGAAAGTCGCTAAGCCCTGAAGGAGAGTTTATTATAATAAAAACCATCTACCTCTCCCGCAGGAGCTTGAAGGGGAAATTTAAGCACATAAAAGTGTCACAGATGGAGAAGAAGGGCTGTGTATGCCATGTGTATGGTAGTAGCCTTAATGAGCAAACTGGACATTCATGAGCTAAGGCCTAAAGGGAAAGAATGAAAGTAATAATCTAGGAACCAAAAGAGGGGAATCATCAACTAGGACATGATACTGGGTGGAAAGTCCCTGAACATGGTGAAGTGAGACTGTAGTAAATTAACCTTAGAATGTTTTTTTAGTCTACCTCTTAGGAATATGTAGAAATACAATACAAAATAACATAGGCTTGTTTTTTTTATTATAAATAAATAATATATAAATAAATAATAATAATAATAATAATAGGCTTGGATCACACTTCCATTGGGGCTCTGGTCTCCAAAATAAACTGTACTGAAGTCAATGGGAACTCTTGGGTGTTTATCTGCATCAATTAGTGTTCATTTTTGGCCAACCCATCTACCTTTGTTCTGTGATGCTGAACCCCGAACAGAGCTCCAACAGAAGTTTGAACCGAACCTCTAACACTGTCAACTCGCTGTTTATAAATCTACAGCATATTTATACCATGAGATTTATCAATTATGTAGAGGTTAATATTAGCTTCATATATAGACAATTTAAAAGCCACCTGAGAACTACATTTACCCCAGCAGAGATCCCCGCCTTTTGTACCCCAAGTTTCCCAGCTATGGAGAAGAGCAAAACTTGTTTAACTACTTATTCCCTCTGCATGGACGATTGTCGACAAAACAGCCTGACATCATCCTGTGTAAAAGGGCCCATGATCAGTCAACAACTAAGTAAACACTTGTTGATCACCTAAATGCATAAACAATCTAGCTGTCATTTGTGCAAGCCTTCCCCACACAATGCTCGAATGCCAATCTATGACATTGGTGCTCATTTGTTGAAAGCATCAAGCTGTCTAATGAAGCCCTGCAGTACCGGCCAGATGAACATCACTTCTTTCAAATCTGAATGTGGGCACAATTAGGTGTGTCGGCACCCTAATTACCATAGGAGACAATGAAAAGTACGTCCGGAGTCGCACTTTACATTGTCTGCACAGTCAATTTTGTGCTGCCGCTATTCAATGAATAGCGGCTACACAAAACTGACATGTCGGAGTGTATACATATACATGAAATCTGCAACAACGGTCATTGTTTATTGAAAAAAAACATTGTGGAACAAGGCCTCTAAGTTTATTGTAGTCAGTTACAGTATATACATCATTTACATATTACCTTTTAGTTAGACCACATCTGAACATTAATTTAGCCCCAAGTCCTATCTCTGAATTATTTCAGAAGTCAGACTACACATAAATAAATCAGATCTCAAAATTATTAGCATTTCGACCAGACCAAACCCAGATCTAAGTTCCAAGACAGAAAAAAGCATATGCACACAAGAGCTGCACATCCAAACAATATTTTATTAGGTCAAAGTATACTAAATTAATAAGAGAAGCAGACAAAAGGAGATAAGCCTCCTCACAAGACCTTGACAGGGTTAAAGACACTTAAAATGCATGAATCCATACCCCTCTTGACCGGATACACTAACAACTGACCCCTAAACACAACATGGATAAAAAATAGCAATTGTGTCAGGAGTGTCATCACTCCCGATGATGCCATGTTGACGGCGAAAGGAGTGGAGTGTTCCTCCTACCTCACCCTCTTTACCCTTCACACATTGTGACTTTTTTTTTTTTTTTTTTTTTTGGGAGGGGGGTGTTTTTAACCCAGTCATGGTCTTGTGAGGGGAGTTTGTCTCCTTTTCCCTGATTCTCTTACTAATTTTGTACTTTTCTTTGTAATTTTATACTTTTACCTATTAAAATATTGTTTGGATAAGCAGCTATTGTGTGCATATGCTTTTATCTGTCTTTGAATTGAGTAGGTTATATGCATAGCTGCACTCTGTTATATAGTGTAGTACCCACCTTCTTGCGTGTTTCAAACCCAGATCTAGGCTTTTGCCTAAGTGGAATGCTCCAATTGACTGTATCCCTGCTGTCACGACAGTGATGTGAAAAATAAATGGTCTGCTGGGTGAGTGTCACTATGTTTTTTTGTTTTTTTTTTTTTTTTGCTATCATTGCACAAATGTGTATATACCTAACTACTATAACTAAATCTGTATTGCTCACATGAATAGTACATAAGGTGTATTAGTTGCCATCAGGCTTAAAAATTAGTGACTCCTAGATCCATAAGAGAGTCCTAAGAGAAATCCCTGCAGTGACTATCCACACTAACAAGCTATTGCTAATAGCAAAAAAAAATGGACACAAGATTGTTTTGTTGGGTTATGATAAAATAAGTAAGGTTGCTTCAGAAATATTGATTTTTAGGTTGGTTGTGATATGTCTGTATTATTTCATTGCTGCTGGAAATTAAAATAGATCCTATCACATATGGGAGAATATTGTGGAAGAAGTTGCTGGAAGCTTTTGTGCCCATCTGCTCATTGGGACAGTCTTACCTATAGCAAAAACAATATTTTGTCTAATGAGTATAGTTTATGAAGGTGAATACAGGTAGACCAACACATAACAATGATGTGGCAGCAGCTCTATGCTGTCAGCCAGAGCATGCTTATCCGTATTTACACATCCATGTTGTTTTTAGTAATTTTTATATAACAAAACATCATGTTATAACATTAGTAATAAAGTAAAAAACATACTTAATATAAAAAAAATTCCACTTCAATCCACCAGTCACCTAATGTAAATGGTAATATCTGATGGTATCCCCAATCAGTTTAATACTGTTAAATTGAATATATATGAAATACCAATATGAGAATTAGCATTCCACCTTATATAGTTAACCCCTTCAAGACCGAGCCCATTGATGCACGGATGAAGGGGTCAAGTTAAAGAGGAAGCCAGGTAGAGGTTAAAAAAAATGAAATTTCTGCAGAAGCATATAGCATTACTTACATGTTACTTACATATTAGGCTACATCCCCACATCAGTATTTTTCATCCGTTTTCCCGTACCAGGAAATACTGAATCCATTACAACCCGTTATTTTCAATGGTGCTATTCATACATCCAGTTTTTTTAAGGATCCGCGATCTGTGAAAAAAAAAAAAAAAAAAACTGACATGTTGTAATACAGTCCGTAATTACGGAACAGACATCCAAATAGAGGTCTACGGAGAGCACAAAATTTGCGGAGAGTACATTGCAATCCGCAAAACCATCCATATCACGGATCCATTTTTTTATGACATCACCAAGCTCCTCCTGCCAAAAATATCATGCCTGATAGAAATGACAATAAAATGGCCGCCAGACAACCATGTGACCTTTTTTTTTGGGGGGGGGGGGGCAGCTAGTGACATCATTGTTGCCATCCCCTCTTTTTTCTTCACTACACCTTTTTTTGCGGACCCGCAAAAAAACTATAAAAATACAGAACACAATTCGGATGCAAAACGGATGATTTTTTGTGGATTGCGGATGAAAAATAGAGGATCCAGATTTTCATCCAGGAAAACATACTGAATGTATCCTTACACTTTTTTTTAAACACTTTTATTCACTTTTAAACATGTAATCATTAGATTGCATATACTGATCTATGCTATGCCATAGCATAACATAGATCCGTGCAGACTCTATACATAGAACGCTGATCCGACAGGACAGAGGTAAGTGACTTAGCCCCGCCCATTGGTACAAGGGAGTCCCGGGGGTCCTGGTCAGTCAGTGACAGGAGATTGTTCTATCATTGATCACCTTAAATGCAGCGATTGCTATAGATTGCAGCGTTTAAGGGGTTAATGACAAGCGCTTGCTCCTCTTTCCCCGCTCGCGGCTGGCACTATTACACACGTCGGCAGTGAGTGGGTAAGAGCAGGGGGGCTGCAGGGACCTGCAAGGGGGCTGCTCGGTTAATTACTAGATCATCCGGGCAGCTTATAAAAGATAGCAGCGGTCTGCTGTCGTTGCTCCTATTCCATAGAGCGACAGCAGCAGATTGTTGCTATCTTAGTCATTTGTCTTTCAACATGTTGAAAAGCAACGACAGACAAAGATCAGCCGACATCGCTCATGCCTTCCATTACACGAGACAATTATCGGCCGTAACAGCCGATATCAGCTGAACATGGCCGATAATTGTTTCTTTTAATAGGGCCTTAAGAGTCTCTGTCTATCTATCAACTTAGAACATAAGTAAATTAGACCTAATGTGTATAATAACAACTATTAATACAAAGATGATACTGCAGGGTTTTTTTTTTAACCAAAACTAGAAATAGATTTCTAAAGACATTTTATGCAAAACATATATATATATATATATATATATATATATATATATATATATATACATATAACCCCTGTAGGGGAAAGAAGACAGGCTAAATAAGTTTATTACTTCTTCATTACAAGTATGAAGATGCAAGAGTGTAGATCTTGAGAGAACTACTTCTCAGGTAAAGCCATTATGTGATGTCACATGAATTTCTTATGACAAATTGCGTGGAAATAACGGTTCAGCATCTGAATTAGAATAATAAATTTAAAACCTATTGGTAATATATACAGGGGCTACTGTGACTTCTAGTCCTATCACAAGGTCCCTGTCACCTGCTTTTATATCTTACTTCAGATGACTTAAAGCGACTCTGTACCCACAATCTCACCCCCAAACCACTTGTACCTTCAGATAGCTGCTTTTAATCCAAGATCTGTCCTGTGGTCCCTTCGGCAGGTGATGCAGTTATTGTCCTAAAAAACTATTTTTAAATTGGCAGCCCAGTGCCCAATGGGCGTGGCCTAGATTGTGTATGCATCAGACTGGCACAACCTCTTTGTCCCTCCTTCCCACCTTCATCATTAGGAATGCTCCAGGCAGATTTTCTCCTATTCCTTACCTGTGTCAGCCCGGCACATGGGCAGGAGAAAATGTTTCAGTGGCATTCCTAATGATGAAGAGGGTGGGGAGGAGGGACGGAGGGGTGCAGGGCCGCTTTAACCAGAGGGTAAAAGGTGCATGTGCACCGGGCCCACTGGTTAAAGGGCCCCCAGTCGCACAGAGTCGCGGTCGCACAGAGCTACGGCCACCAGCCTGTCAGGTGGGAGCGCCATGGAGGGGTCATCTACTTACCCATCCATGGTGCCCCCTGCAGGGCCCCCCCTCCCACCACTGCCCCCTGCTCACTGCTATGCTTCAGCAGCAGCGGCACTGACAGAGAGAAAGCTATTGGCTCCCTCCCTGTCAGTCACTCTTGTGGCCACACTTCCTGCGGTCAAAAGAGGCCGCACTCTCCCTCTGTTGTCAGTGACCGACGTCACTGGAGCGCCGGCGCCATGGTAAGGCGAGTGCGGCCTCTTGTGACCGCTGCAGTGCGTATATGTGAGGGGGAGCACACGGGGGGGCTATATACTATTGGGGGAGTACACAGCAGGGGGGCTATATATCATTGGGGAGAGCACAGGGGTCTATATACTATTGGGGGAGAGCAAAGGGGTTCTATATACTATTGGAGGAGAGCACAAGGGGGCTACATACTATTGGGGAGTGCTCAGGGGGGCTATATACTTCTGGGGGAGCACACAGGGGGGCTATATACTGTTGAGGGAGAGCACAAGGGTCTATATACTATTTGGGGAGAGCACAGGGAGCTATATATTGGGGGAGAGCACAGGGGGATATATACCATTGGGGGAGAGCACAGGGGGGTTATATACTTCTGGGGGAGAGTACAGGGGGGCTATATACTATTGGGGGAGAGCGCACAGGGGTGCTACATACTTCTGGGGGGGAGCACAGGGGGGGCTATATACTTCTGGGGGAGAGCACAGGGGGTCTATATACTATTGGGGAGAGCGCACAGGGGGGCTATATACTTCTGGGGGAGCACACAGGGGGCTATATATTAATGGGGGAGTGCACAAGGGGGCTATATACTACTGGGTAGAGCGCACAGGGGGGCTATATACTTTTGGGGAGGGCGCATAGGAGTTTTTTATACTTCTGGGGCAGCGCACAGAGAGGCTTTATACTACTGAGGAGCGCACAGGGGGGCTATATACTACTGGGGAGTGCACAGGGGGGCTATATACTACTTGGGAGCACACAGGGGGCTATATACTACTAGGAAGCGCACAGGGGGGCTATATACTACTGGGAATAGTGCACAGGGGGGCTATATACTACTGGGGTAGCACATAAGGGGTATATATACTACTGGGGAGAGCGTGTCATGATGTGGTGGTATTATGTAATGGTATCATTGGTGATTTTTTTGTTTTGTTCATGCAGTTTTCATGTTATATGTAATATATAATCACTGTATGGTGGAAATGGTGTTATAAGGTAACTACTGTATGTATTGGGGCTCTTTCATTACATTATACCATGTGTGGAGCTCCAATTCTGGGGGGGGGGGGACACTCTTGAGGGCTGTGCACCGGGCCCACCAATGTATTAAAACGGCCCTGGAGGGGTGGTGCAAAGTTAGGGCACAGATATTCGAAGCCACGCCCGTTGGGCACGGGGCTGCAAGTTTAAAAGTAGTTTTTTAGGACAATAGCTGCATCACCTGCCAAATGGACCCCAGGACAGATCTTGGATTAAAAGCAGCTGAAGGTACAAGCGGTTTGGGGGGTCAGATTGTGGGTACAGGGAATGTATTATTTAGATTTGTTTTTACTAATTGGATCCAGATACTGTAACATGTTGCTTTTTCTGTTACTATTTTCTGTTGTTTTTTTTTTTTCTTTTTTCTCTTTTCTCTTATTCGTAGTACATTATTATGGGGGCTGCCATCTTGCCTAAGCTGTTTTAACAGCATTAAGCTTTACAGCAAGCCCCATGGACACAATGACTATCACTAAACCCTAAACTTTGTATGGGACACATTTGTGAGCATGTTCAATGCCCTTTATAGGGATCATTCTACAGGGTAGGGGATGCTGAGTTGTGTGTAAAGATCCCCACACACCTAATACTTTTTGGGGTGGGTTTGGATGTCAATATATGACCACAGACAACAGTGGATGGAAAATCACTGTCTGACTCCTTGGTTTTGGGAGAGATAAGCCACAGCTCCCCATATGGAACACAGGAACGCTCAGCCATGCCGAAAGTTTCTGTGTAGGGGGTGGACACGGGCTGGACTGAACATATAACTAACTTCTGAAGATTCTCCATTCCTGGTAGATACAGCAGGGGCATGGCTGTCAAACTGACAGCTGAGCTCCAGCGATCCCCTTGCAATTTCTTCTTCTAGGGCCATTGTGAAAAGGTGGAGGCCTAGAATAAGAATAATGACTGCTGTAAAAAAAAGGCATATAGGTGGTCATTTAAAGTTTAAACTTCTGCCTTCTCACACATCAGACTGCCAACCTGGTCACTGGTCACTCTACGACACGCATAAGGATTAATGTTTGTTGAGTGTAGATGAGGAAAAGTTTTTATAGTTGATAAGCTACTGCCAGAAATGCTTACCAAAGAGACATTTACTTTGTGAGAGTTATGTTGTTTTTGCCTATAATAATGCATACTAATAAATGCTACACATGCTCTGAAAAGATGTGTCAGGTACAGATGCCCCTCATAACAGCATTAGTCAAAGTATTCTCCATACTAGCCTGTTTAAAGGAGAAGGACAATTTTACTGAAGTATGGTTTTGTTGGGACGTCTTCAGCGATTCTGGACTGGGGTTTCGCAACATTGGAGATAAGGCATTTTTGCTTCTTTTTTTTTTTTGTATCGGGGACATAGGGCACCTGCTCTTCCCTTTTCCTTCTTTTTTTTTTTCTCTACATTTTGCTTCTGTCTCTTCTTCTACCTCTGTTTCTCTCTGCTTTAAATTTTAGTGTGGGACATTGTTGAGTTTCTACTCATTATATAGATCTTGTGTGTTGGGATTATAGAAGTATTTCTAATTACATCACGCTTTCTGTTTATCAGATCGTGTTCATTGAAGCACTTGTTACGAATGGGTCAGGGTTTTCCAGGGATACTGATACAGCAATATTATATTTTGATTGTTTATGTCCCACTTGTTTATTTGTATTGTTTCAACTTGTGCAACAAAAGTTTTATTTACAAAAAATAAAATAAAAAAACTGCTTAAGAGATCGTACAGGATCTGCAGCAGATTTGATGGCCTAGATTTAAAACTGCAGATTTGCCTTGAATCTGCAACTTCAAGGCTATGTTCACACATGCAACACTGAAGAGAAAATGTTCCACAGTCCAGCACTTGGCAAAGAAGTTTTGTTTTTATTCAGTTTCGTTGCAATGCACAGCAGAACACCAACATGCAGTGACCCCACAGATTAGACGCGTTTCGAGCGCATGCGCACTCTTGTTCACCGCTCGAAACGCGTCTAATCTGTGGGGTCACTGCATGTTGGTGTTCTGCTGTGCATTGCAACGAAACTGAATAAAAACAAAACTTCTTTGCCAAGTGCTGGACTGTGGAACATTTTCTCTTCAGTGTTGCATAAATACGCATCGAGCCATATGTGAGTCCGGGCACCAGAGAAGTTGGAATCGGTGAGCTGACACTCATTTCCATATATGTTCACACATGCGCCTGTGAACACTGCCCTATCTGCTATAGGATCCCGGCCTGGATCCCATGCGGACATACAAATACTGTAACTGACATGTCATTTTTCTGCGGCCGCAATTCAGTGAATTGCAGCCGCAGAGAGCTCTGTCAGTTCACACAATGAAGTGAGCGGCTCTGGCATTGTGTGCTGTGGAGTCTTGTGATGCGGGCGCGCACTGATGCGCCCGCATGAGAACACTACGGCCATAAAGATCATCCGGCCGGTACTGCAGTACCGGACGGGATGATCTGTGCAGAGACCGACCGGGGTCACAAAATGGCCAGTCTCTTACAGAGTGTGAACATAGCCCAAATCTGCACCATCACATCTGCTGCAGATCTGCTGTGGATCCTGTACGTGTGAACACACCCTAAGGGTAGCTTCACACATACCGGATTTGCAGCAGATTTCATGCTGCGAGTTTGCAGCAAAATCCGTTGCGAATCCTTGTACTGTTTAGTTCAATGGAGTTACATACCCGCAGCTGAATTTTCATTTCGCTGCCAGAATGTAACCCTCCCCTTAACCCCCCCCCCCCCCTCACCGGCTGCCGCCCGCAGCATAAATTACTTCCTTGGCACCACGGCTGCATGTGAGGTTCCCGAGGATCCAGTACGTTTGATGCTACCCTAAGACTATATTTTTTACAACAATAATTTAGTGCTGCGTAGATTAATACTAAATGTGACTCTGAAAAAATAATTTAACATGGGTGTTTCACAAGTAAGTCATTCCTTCCTGATCCTAATTGAAAAAGCATGTAGATATCTAGATTGAAACCATGTTTACATTTCGGCCTTAAAGTTCAACCCCAGGCTGATTATTGATATGCTTTTTTCTTTATGTTTGTCCGATTATTTCCAGATGTAAATCTGCTTTGTCCAGTTGTTATTGTCTAGCACTTTAATGCTCTAACAGGATGCAAGATTATTATAGAAGAGGCCATTGTATATTGGAGTTACAGATGCAGCATTGCTTTTTTTTCTGGTAAAATAATGCAATTTACTGTATGAATTACAGTACAATTTTTTTTATCTGTTTCTCTCACAATTTCATGCATCATAACACACGATTTGGTTAAAAGCAGGAATCTGATTTGTTGCTTTACAACTGTAACATAGATCTGATTATGATTCTGTAAAAAGCTGTGCACATCCTCAAGAAACAACTCCATTCACATGTAGGTAACAGATTTTTAGTTGCAGAAATTTATGTAAAAAAGCTGCCACATGTGAACATAAACCTAACAGTAAAAATTGTCTTTGTTTTTGTTTGTCTTCCATGAGCTCATACTTCCAATTAGTACAAAGAAAGGGTGAACAGGTGACCTACGGTAGGGTTCATACATGTCAAGGACACCACAGCATATAAAAATAAAATACTCGGTCAGCTTGCTGACGCTTCCACTCATGAGCTACTAGCTTGGAATCCACTACCTAACATTAAAGTTAAAATTTTTGATGCTTTGGCTGAACCCATTTCTAGAGGCACTGTAAATGGCAAGATGGTCAAATATCTCAAAGAGGAATCTCCTGTGACACCTCCCATTTATGTACTATCAAAGGTAAACAAAACACTTATCAATCCACCAGGGAGACCTATTGTTGCCTACACAGACTCAGTACTTAGCACTCTATCCATCACACTAGAAAAAGCATTAATGCCCCTGACAAGAGGTACTCCTTCCTACGCCTTAACACTTCACACTTCCTGAATACTATTAGATAACAGACATAACACCAGAGACTTGCACAGTGATCATAGACGGTAGCCAGTTTGTACAGGTCAATTGAAGATGAAAAAGGTGTGAATTCTCTTAAATGACTGCTGACTGGGAGTAAAGCCCCTATTACACGGGACGACAGAGGAGCGAAGAAACATTGTCAGCGCTCGCTTGCTACTTGGTGCTGCCCGTTGGCAGCGTGCGGGTGAGTCAAGGGGGGGCCACAGGGAGCTGCAGGGGGGGGGCTGCTCGGGTGATTGCTTGATTGTCTGGGCAGCCCATTGCATATAGCAGCGGTCTGCTGCTGCAGCTCCTATTCCACAGAGCGACGGCATGATTTCGCTGCTATATTAGTCGTTTGTCTTTCAACAAGTTAAAAGACAAAAAACTGCAATGATCAGCCGCCATCGTTCATGTTGGCGGATAGTTGTCTTCTACTACACAAGACGATTATCGTAACAGCCGATATTAGTCGAATAGGGCCGATAATCGTTTTGTGTGATAGGGCCTTAAGTTTTCCACTGCCCGACAAGAATTTTTCCTTGATTTACTTTAAGGGGTTGTCCGGGATATTTTAATAAACTAGCATTGCATTGACCTCTATGGGTGTTGCATATTCTACATACACTTTTATTTTTTATTCAGAGCGCTTACTGTGTTCTCAGACTTAGTCACATGACCACTTTGACTGTGTTTTCTCTACTTCCTGTGATGTCCTGTTCCCTTTCTGTTTCCTGTTCCTGCCAGTGAGTGAGTCATCAGGTGGGCGGGGTTATGCATCCACATTTCTTTAGCCACACCCCTAACATCTAACTGACATCTGAGCCCAGAAGAAACTGCAGCAGTAAGGACAGCATGACAGACTACAATCTCTGTACAGCACTGCAGCATAGGTTGGAGCTATAAACAGTCAATAATGGATGATTTATCAAAACTTGTGCAGAGGAACAGGGAAGCAGTTGCCCATAGCAACCAGTCAGAATCTAGGTTTTTATTTTTCAAGGCCTTTTTAAAAATGAAAGAAGCAATCTGATTGGTTGTTATGGGTAACTGCTCCCCTGCACAGGCTTTGCTAAATGTCCCCCATATTGTTACTATTGTACTGTAAGGATGTATAGTGTTAGGTCAGTGCTGCTGCTGTGTGTAATATGGAGAGGAGAGATGATACGTCACCTCATGTCACTCACCATCTATATCAGGGGTGTCAAACTCAAATACACAGTGGGCCAAATTGAAAAAATTTGACAAAGTTGCGGGCCAACCTTGATAATTATTGAAGCGCGAATGCCGCTGTGCTGGCACTGTCAAGAGCAGTGTACGTTGTTGCTGGCACTGTCAGCGGTCAGCGTCTCCCAGCCCCGTGCACTATGATAAATGACATGAAAAATTGCTATGACATGATTATACCCCAACCCATACAATAGCCAACCCCCCCAAAATTGCCCCACATATTAGCCAGCCCTTCCAATAGTGCCCAAATAGTAGCCAGCCCCCTCCCAATAGTCTCATATAGTAGCCAGCCCTCCCCCATAGTCTCTTTTATAGTAGCCAGCCCTCCCCATAGTCTCCTTTATAGTAGCTAGCCCTCCCCATAGTCTCTTTTATAGTAGCTAGCCCTTCCCATAGTCTCTTCTATAGTAGCCACAGCTCCCCCATAGTCTCATATAGTAGCCAGCCCTCCTCATAGTCTCATATAGTAGCCAGCCCTCCCCTGTAGTCTCATATAGTAGCCAGCCCTCCTTACAGTCTCATATAGTAGCCAGCCCTTCCCCATAGTCTCATATAATAGCCAACCCTGCCCATAGTCTCTTATATAGTAGCCAGCCCTCCCCAATAGTTTCTTATATAGTAGCCAGCCCTCCCCGTAGTCTCTTATACAGTAGCCAGCCCTCCCCATAGTCTTATATAGTAGCCAGCCCTCCCCATAGTCTCTTATATAGTAACCAGCCCTCCCTAATAGTTTCTTATATAGTAGCCATCCCTCCTAATAGTCTCTTATATAGTAGCCAGCCCTCCCCATAGTCTCTTATATAGTAGCCAGCCCTCCCCATAGTCTCATAAAGTAACCAGTCCTCCGCATAGTCTCATATAGTAGCCAGCCCTCCCCATAGTCTCTTATATAGTAGCCAGCCCTCCCCAATAGTTTCTTATATAGTAGCCAGCCCTCCTCATAGTCTCTTATACAGTAGCCAGCCCTCCCCATAGTCTTATATAGTAGCCAGCCCTCCCCATAGTCTCTTATATAGTAGCCAGCCCTCCCCATAGTCTCTCATACAGTAGCCAGCCCTCCCCATAGTCTCTTATATAGTAGCCAGCCCTCCCCATAGTCTCTTATATAGTAGCCAGCCCTCCCCATAGTCTTTTATATAGTAGCCAGCCCTCCCCATAGTCTCATATAGTAACCAGCCCTCCCCATAGTCTCATATAGTAGCCAGCCCTCCCCATAGTCTCATACAGTAGCCAGCCCTCCCCCATAGTCTCTTACATAGTAGCCATGGCGGGCAAGATGTAATTAAAACTGTAAATTTCCTTGCGGGACAAAAATAATGGCACCACGGGCCAGATTTGGCCTGCGGGCCAGAGTTTGACATGGCTGATCTATATCATAAAAATGAAAGTTTGTCTGTCTGTCCCGTATAGACTTCCAAACGGCTGAACCGTTCGACCCCTAATTTGGCACACAGATACATTAGGTGCCTGGGCAGGTTAGAGCGCAGGTCCCATCCCCGCCAGATGTACAGGAGGGGAGGGGGAAGGGGAAGAGCGCCCCATAGAGATGAATGGAAAAATCTCCACACTGCACACACAGGTGATATAATTAGCTGCAGCAGCTTGCCAGCAGAAACGGCAGTTGGGAGCCTTAGCAACCAATAGGATTACTAATTTCATTTTCACAGGGAGCTGTGGTTGCTAGGGCAGCTGCCTCACAACATCCACAGTAATAACTGGTAGACCCCCTTTTAACACCACCATATCAGACCTGACCAATACCGCCACACTGTGACTGGATAACACCGCCATACCAGACCTGACTTATACCGCTATACTGTGACTGGATAACACCTCCATACCAGACCTGACCAATACCGCCATACTGTGACTGGATAACACCGCCATACCAGACCTGACCAATACCGCCACACTGTGACTGGATAACACTGCCATACCAGACCTGACCAGTACTGCCCCACTGTGACTGGATAACACCGCCATACCAGACCTTACCAATACCGCCACACTGTCACTGGATAACACTGCCATACCAGACCTGACCAATACCACCATACTGTGACTGGATAACACTGCCATACAAGACCTGACCAATACCGCCATACTGTGACTGGATAACACCGCCATACCAGACCTGACCAATACCGACACACTGTGACTGGATAACACTGCCATACCAGACCTGACTAATACCGACACACTGTGACTGGATAACACCGCCATACCAGACCTGACCAATACCGCCATACTGTGACTGGATGACACTGCCATACCAGACCTGACCAATACCGCCATACTGTGACTGGATGACACTGCCATACCAGACCTGACCAATACTACCATACCCCCCTTCGAAAAGACACTAGATTTTCTGGAAAGTCTGAGCAGGAGGTTGAAGACTAGAAAAATAAAAAAAATTAAAAAGTTGTTTCCTTCCCCCTGCTCCTTGGTGCTGCTCCCATGCAAGGTGCTGCCCTAGGCAGACCACAAGTGCCTAATGGTAAATACAACCCTGCAGGTATACAGGACACTACAGGTATACAGGACCCCAAAACTATACACTACAGGTGCACGGGACCTCCACCACCTATATACTACAAGTATACAGGACCCCAAACTATACACTACAGGTATACAGGACCTCCACCAACTATATACTACAGGTATACAGGACCCCAAAACTATACACTACAGGTATACAGGACCTCCACCAACTATACACTACAGGTTCACAGGACCCCAAAAGTACACACTACAGGTATACAGGAACCCAAAACTATACACTACAGGTATACAGCACCCCCACCAACTGTATACTACAGGTATACAGGATCCCAAACTATACACTACAGGTATACAGGACCCCCGAACTATATACTACAGGTACACAAGATCTCCACCAACTCTATATTACAGGTATACAGCACCTCCGCCAACTCTATACTACAGGTATACAGGACCCCAAACTATACACTACAAGTATACAGGACCTCCACAAACTATATACTACAGGTATACAGCACCTCTACCAACTTTATACTACAGCTATACAGGACCCCCAAACTTTACACTACAGGTGTACAAGACCTCTACCAACTATAAACTACAGGTACACAGGACCCCCAAACTATACACTACAGGTATACAGGCCCCCAGAACTATATACTGCAGGTATACAAGACCTCCACCAACTATACACTACAGGTATCCAGGACCCTCAAACTATAAACTACAGGTATAGAAGTCCTCCACCAACTATACATTACACAAATACAGCACCTTCATCAACTATTTCTTACAGGTATACAGGACCCCCAACTATACAGTACAGGTATACAGGACCTCTACCAGCTATACACTGCAGATATACAGTACTTCCCAAACTATACAGTACAGGTATACAGCCCCCCCCAATTAGTCACTACTGGTATACAGGACCTTCCTCAACTATACACTACAGGTATACAGCCCCCCCAACTACACACTACAGGTATACAGGACCCCCTCAACTATACGCTACAGGTATACAGTCCCCCCACCACCACCCCAACTATACACTACAAGTATACGGGACGGATGTTTGAAGTTTTTAGTTTATTTCTAATGTGCATAAGCTACAATTTACATAAACAGTGCAGAACTGTCGGGTACATAGGGGCATATAGGGCTACTGGCATAGACATAGATTGGCCTCCTGGGCACCTCAGAATAAATCTAATTAGCACATTGACGCCGGGTACATTTCCTAGTTCTATCTATTTCTTGCTGAGGTAAACCTGCAGCAGATTCCTGGCTCATTGAACCCCCCCCCCACACACACACACACACACACACACACACACACCTGTAGGATGGCTAATGTAGTGTATATGTAATCCAGGACTACAACTCCTAACATGTACATGTGTGCTGGGGTTTGTAGTCCTACAACAGATAAAAGTGTGAAAAAACTTGTTGATTTGATAGTATAAGTTTTCGGCAGACACTGAGCCACCATGCTGCTCAACAGGCAATTGTAGGAAGACAGACATTTCTCTGCCTATAGGTAGAGTAGGAGGAGCTAGATTCAGAGAGGAGGAGGTGGAGCTACAGGCTTGCAGAGCTGTGATGTCACTGCTGACCCCTGTGACCTGGAAGTCCTTTATGTAAACAAACACAAATTCAAAAAACAGCAACAGAGGAGGAGGCTCAGGGACACAGAGGAGAAAAAAGATGAGAGAAAACCACCAAGAGAAAGGGACAGATTACATATTATTCACATTTCCAATAAGAAGAAAATGTTGGACAACCTCTTTAAAATCATGCTCTACAAAAATGACTACATGTTTCAGGGAACTACTATCTCCAGAAATGGGGCTCAGCCATGACAACTGATCTGACAGAAAGGAACAGTCTGCTGCACTTTAGTGCACACCCTCTAAGCATGAGAAAAGCCATCTGGTTAAAGTACAGTGCAAAATGGAGATGAGCCTCCCGGTCAGCGTGTCCAATCTACAACCAAGAGCGGCACCTTCCCCTGTCTACATTGTAATAATGTCTTAAAAGGCAGTTAGTCCTTCCATCTTTGTACAGGTAAAGCCTAGAACATCAAAGGCTATTATACTTGTAACAATAAAAATGTAGTTTGCTGCATAAAATGCCAATGTGGACTCCTGTATACAGGAGACACGATGCAAGCTGTCCATGGCCACATAAGTAAACCCAAGTCCACAGTTTGGTGTGAGAATTTAATACTTCCACTTCCACATCATTTCTAAGAGAAATCTCACTCCATTGCACACATTCCAAATACTGAAACAGGTCAAGTTGAGAAACTTAGACGTGAGGTTTACTGGATCCAAAGCCAGTCACCTTTTGGAATATAAGATCATAGTGTTAATGCTGTGATATTACTTACCTTTCTTCTTTTTACATTATGTCAAGACAAACCAAGTAACAGAATTTACTACATAGCATTAAACAGTTTAATAAATCCCCAACATCTATGGATATTAGACAACATTCAGTGTAATGTCTCAAATAAGACAACAATCTGGGTCATTCTTAGTAAATCTGGCACTATGTGACACTTTTTGGGCATGTTCAAAAAGCACAAGAAAAATAGGTGCATAAGTACAATAAACCACATTTAAAAATGAATATGCCTGAGAAATGTAAATCTATGCACAATGATAGACAGTCGGTCTAAAGAAACACAATTTTAGTAAATCTCCTGCAGTGAGTTCAACACATAAATTTATTTGGCTCCGTTCTTCTTTACAGGTCATGTGACTTTTTGATCATGTGATTCAAGAATTCGAAGACAGTGGAAAAAATACCCCAAAAAACATAACACACATTAAGGCTATGTTCACACTACGTATGAGTCCGGCCTAAGTTCGTATGCAGCCGTACATGTGCGGCTGAAAGTACGGCCGTGGGAAAAATAGACATGTGGCCGGATTGCGAACATGCCGGCGAACCGCAAACATACGCCCGTAGTAGAGTTATGCTTCCCTAGCTTGTTTCGAAGCGATCTGAAACAGGTCATTTACTTGGAAATCTTCGCCCAGACCAATAAAACTCACAGAACCTTTTGGATCTAAAAATCAAGTTCATTTTGGCTGAAATAAGTACTCCGTACGGGACCGCATGGTAATCCACGTCCATGAGTTGGAACATTTCCGTCCTCAAACAATGGTCTTGTTCATTTTTCACGGCGCCGTATACGATCCGGCCGTAAGCTCATACGTAGTGTGCATTGTGTGGCCGTATATCGTATACTTTCAAGCGAATGCATCAACCTCAAAACTACGGGCGTATATTTGCGGTTCGCACTATGGCCGGAAAGATACGTAGTGTGAACATAGCCTAAATATGCAGCAGAAAAGAAACAAAGGAGTTGTATGTAAAAAAGGCCACAAACTGACAAAAAAAAAGAGACAATGCCATGCCTGGAACACAGAAAAATGCACCCCATGTGAGGAAAAACACCAATAAAAGGCATTGTAGGTATTTTCCTATTGACTTTCAGCTAACATCTGGCCACAATGTTTTTTTTAAAGGTAAGAACACCACTTTTCTAAAAATAGCAGATATGGAACCACCCATACCTGCTTTTAGTTACTTACAGAGGTTTATAGATGTTTTAGATCTTTTACCCAGAGTCAGTAAGAAAAAGTGCCTTTCACTTTGAAAGACTAAGGGTCCAGATAGGGGGCCATGTATGGATGCAAATGAACTTAAATCAGTGAGATTAGAGCTTGCTTGCAATAACTTTACAAGGCACAATGAATTGCGCAGCCAAGTCACAACAGGCATTGTTATTGGGTGTACATCTTCTGTTTACACAAAGAGCTGTGTGGCCGATAACGATAGATTTTATGGCCGTACAGAAAATCAAAGCTAAACAGAAGGTGTGTTTTTTCAGCATTGTCTTTTAACAATAGGAGGTACAGGTCCCCAGTCTAGAGCCAAACCTTTTTCCATGACTGCTTGAGATTGGGACAAGCTGTCACATACAGCTCTTGTTTTTAAACGCTCTATTACACCAAGCATTTATCGGCCATAACAGTGTAATAGCTGCTGGTAATGGCTACTGTTAAAAGGCAATGATCTGCCGACATGCACAATGTTGGCTCATTGTTGTCTTTCTACATGTTGAATTTTTTTTTAACGATAACAAGTCTGCTGGCCGTCACTCCATGCAACAAGAGCAATGGCAGTGGACCAACACTATCTCCTATGGGCTCCCTGGATGATCTTTAGATTCCCACGACCCCCCTGCTCTTACCCACTCACTGTTGGAGTGTGTAATATGGCTGGCAGTGAGCAGGGAACAAGAAGCAATCGAGCGTTGATCAGACAGATAGTCGCTCACTTGTTCCTCCTCATTGGCCCCTGTAATAGGGGTTTAACATTGGTGTAACAATTATTGCACCATTGATCACAACTTTTAACAGTGACCACAGTATGATTAAAAGAGACTCTCACCTTTAACTGGGTCATCAAGAATCCAGTGCAGTCAATGCTGTTGGTTCATTACTGCCTGCTTCCTACTTACCTCCACAGAAGATTCCACTTTTTGTCCCACTCGATGCTGCTTGCCACACCCGCCATACTTCTGCTTGTTCCTGAACATGCCCCAAAACCAAATCATTTAGCAGTACAGTGGTTCCAACCCATTACCCCTTATTGACCTACAAAGGACCCCACAGCTGTCTGTACAATAAGACAGCTTTTAGTACAAAAGTACTCTAATACACTGTAATTAAAACATAAAAAAATGTAGTAATCTCAAAATGGGATAACACATTTCAATGAAAAAAAAGTACAAAAAAGTTATTAATTAGCATAAAATACTTCTAATGGGGCTGCCAAAGCCCTTCTGCTAACACACAACACAAATGTTAAGGAGCTGCAGGGAGAATGTGTTGAACTAATATGAACCACATAACTTCCTGTTGTGTTTAAAAATCCACAAGAGTACATCAAAACTGTGATTTTATTTTTTTTTAGGGCACCTATTGCTTAAACATAATTTTTCATGTTTTGGAATACCCCTTAAAGGAAACTGAACTCAATTTCTCCTTGTACATTTTACTTTAATTTCGCCATCTATTTCATCCATTAACCACAGAAGATTCCAGTCAATTTGGACTTTTTCTTTAATTACAGGAGCTGTTCAAGGCTTGTGTAAATGGAAACTCTTATATCTAATCAAATACCTTTTCCAAAGTAATTATCTGCATTCTTCCTTCAGTATAACTGGGTATGAGGCATGTAATGTTCTTCTTTCTTAACAGAGATCAATAAATTCCCCAGACCCTCCAAACTATATTAAATTCAGTGAGGGCCTTATAGAATATTGTGCCAATGGCAAAAGGAAAAATAATCCCCAAATGAGACGCCTTTAAATGCAACTTAACTATTTTGGCTCCAAGAGACGCAATCAAATAGTGCAATTGCCTACATCACACCAAATATTTGTAAAGTATAGTAAGCTTTCAGGTTGTCCTTCCAAGGCAAAAAGGGAGTCTTTTTTGGCACTGGATTTCCCAAGTACATTTTAGTGTCAAAGTTCCTTTTTCTTTTTAAATCTTGAGAGCTGGTGTAAAATATCGCAGTGCAAGCAAATCATCATCACAGGGCCGGGGAGATACCAGACATTTTTGAAATAGCAGTGGAATAAAGCCAAGACTGTTCTTTTGTGAATGGAAGTTTAAAGACTGCGTCCTGAGTTCTGTTACACTTGGCATTTACCTGCCTTGGCACAAGTATGACACAAACTGTAAATTATCGCCTCACCTTGGGGAGCTCGGAGGATCACAACAGCAAATCTGTTTGCATTATTTAAAGAACAAAACAGAAGAAGCAGAACTTTTATTAACTATACAACAGGGAGAAAGTTATGTAGTCAGTTGATAAAGGTAAAGCCATATCAGTTACATAGATAGAGATCAGAGGAACAGCTGGAGCTGTTTTCACTTGTTTTTTATGTGGCTGAAAAAAAGAGAAGTTTACTTGAAGGAAAAAGTAAATTTTTTAATTGGTGAAGTTTACCGTTGCCATGGTGTATTTAGCTTTCTACTAGTGGGGTTTTAGATGTGGATTAGACCAATTCATGGCTACGATACACATTTTCCAAATAGAGAAAGTAACATGACACATACAATGTCTCACTGTGTGTAAGAAAGACAGACAGCGGGAGCTCTAGCCCTAGGCCACCCACGACTGTCACTGCCTACTTGCCAGCCCGAACATGAGGGGTCGGCAACAACTGGGCGACGTTCCCTTCACTAGGTAAGTGAAACACAGTCAAAACAGACAAACACAAGTCAGATACAGAACAAACACATCAACAGAAATGGAGGTAAAAAGGACAGTCAAATCCAAAGCAATTTAAAACGGTAACTCAAGCTACAAGAGACTATCACAAGTAAGGTCCCAAAGCGCAAGTGGCCAGATGTCTGATTCCCAGTCCAGATGGTGATTGGACCAGCCCTCTGTCATCCATACCACACAGAACACAGAACACAACACAGACCGATCTGCATCCTCACAGCAAAAAACAAGACCAGTCAGTTGCTATGGCTGCCGGAGGGCTATACTTTCATGGCAGCTATAGTGTCTCTGCTGATTGAGTCTGCCTCAGCAGAAGCATAGCATTGATCAGTATAAGCAATCAATGACTGCTTATTATATTCCCTTATGAGGACTTAAGAAGTCCTTTTTTTAAGATACCGATCCTATCATAATAACCAATTCTAACCTTATTACCCAACCATCCCCTCCACCCCCCCACCCCCACCCCTAGTTGCCCTTGGTGAGAAGAGAGAACCAATAAAACAAACAAAAACTTACACAAGGAAAAATACCCCTAGGTGCCTATGTTGCTCCAATATTGTACCCACATCTGATTATACTCCCTCAGCCTGGCGTAGTATTTTTTATCCTTTTTTTTCCTTTCCTCACATCCCATTATATTTCTGACCACTTCTTTTGACTTCTATAGACGGAGCTTTTGGGGATATCCAATTCCTAATACCCACCAATCGTGCAGAAAATTTTTTTTATATTCCACCCCCCGTTTGCAGTCTTGTTAACTGCAACCCTTCCATCCCACCTAATAGTGCACACATGTACTGTTACTCCATATATTATATCCATGATGGCAAAAACCCTAATCCAAAAGTCCTGAAGTACCTTACAGTCCCACCAATAATGCTCCAAATCTGCTCCTTATGCTAAACACCTCCCACATTTCCCTTTCTCTTTATTGCCCCATTTAAAAAAAGTCTTTTGGACAATAATATAACCTGTGAAAAATAAAAAAAACAGTATAATTTTCTGCTTTTTATCTGTGGGACATTCATTACTAAATGTGTATAACTCCTCCCAATATATGTGGTTCTTTACTACTATCACCTGTCCCCACTTAACTTGTGATCTAATTACTAGATTTTCCTGTTTCATCTGTACTAAAATTCTATAAAGTTTCCCTATTTTGCCTTTCACATGTCCTTTAATCTCCAACAGCTGCGTGATCGAACAAGAACATTCAACCACCAATCCCCTGTATGGCCATTTTGATCTGTTGGTATCTCAATCGACAAATGTCACTGTCTACTAACTCCTTTATTTCTCCGTACTCTTTTATCCTACCTTCCCTACAAAACTGGGACACTTTCACCAACCTCCTTGAAGTCCAGTACCCCAAATCCTGAACTTTTCGTACTTCTGGGAAATCACTATTCCGTAGCAGTGGAGTGTGTTCCAATGCCCCTGTAATCTTTGCTAAATTTCTCGCCTCCTTCCATACTCTCACTACTAACCCTCTCAAGCTGTTTTTTGAGTATGCAGTATTTAATTCCCCCTCTAATACCTCAAAAATATCCTCTGTCACTCCCCTCTTTTCTGTGACCCAGTTTTGCAGGGAATCCACCGTCTTCCACCTTTTTAACCACGCCAAGTATAAAGCTAGGTAGTAACCAAACAAATAAGGTACCTCCAACCCACCACCTTTCTCAGAAAGGGTCAGTATATCTAATTTTAACCTCACTCTTTTTTCCAATTCCAGATAAGCACGTTTAATACTCGATCAATTTTTTTAAATATGTTCTTATTAATCTAAACTGGAGAGTTGGAGAAGACATACAACAATTGGGGAAGCCAAATCATTTTAACTAACCCTATTTTATCTGACCTTGATAGCGGCATCCTATTCCATACCCGCGCTTAATCTTTCATTTTATTTAATTTAGAAATTATATTTAATTTGGCATATTTTTGGGGATTTGAAGATATCTGTATACCTAAATACCTGAGTGCTGTTCCTTCACTTATCACCTGTACTTCTGTACTGATCTCCAGACAGGGATCTAATTTCATCAAAGCTGATTTCTGCCAATTAATACACAATCCAGAGAAAGCTCCAAATCTCTGTATCTCCCCCATTACCTCATTCAATCCAGTCTCTGTATGTGCCAAAAACAAAAACAAGTCGTCAGCATACAGAGCAATTTTGTCACCTCTCCCCCGCTCCCCGAACCCTACAATTCTATCATTTGCTCTGATTTTCCTAGCCAAGGGTTCGATTGCCAAAGCAAAAAGAAGAGGGGAGAGGGGATAACCCTGTCTAGAGCCTCGTTCCAGTCTAAAATAGTTTCCATTTACACTGATACATGCCCTCGGCTTCAAATAAATTATTCTCAACCACTTTAAAAAAACTATTTTTCTAAGAGGGCCCACAAGTACCACCACTCCACACTATCGAACGCTTTTACCCCATCCAATAACAGTATGGAGTGGCAGGACTCCCCCCGGGCGACCTGGATATTAGCATGAAATCCTTCCAGGAATAAACCCACTCTGGTCTCTATCAATTAGGAAATCTATTACTTTACTTAACCTATTTGCAAAGACCCTTGACAAGATCTTTATGTCAGTGTTGAGCTTTAATGAGACAATGCACTGTGTCCCCCTTAATGAGATATAATGCACTGTTCCCCTCGTAAAATATAGTATTATGTACTGTGCCCCTTTAAGATATATTGAACTATGTAAGGTGCACTGGTGCTTGACTCCTTGCACATAGAACCTCTCTCAGCAGCTTTATAAAGTGACAGAGGCACAGTGTTTGTGGGTCACAGCCAG
The DNA here is from genome assembly GCF_027789765.1 of Dendropsophus ebraccatus. Taxonomy (NCBI): domain Eukaryota; kingdom Metazoa; phylum Chordata; class Amphibia; order Anura; family Hylidae; genus Dendropsophus; species Dendropsophus ebraccatus. The sequence continues at coordinate 78,647,273 of NC_091456.1, read as the reverse complement.
TCAGTGCTTTATATACATAGCATCTCCGTCAGAATAAGGGTATGTTCACGCTGAGAAAATCAGGTGGAATTCTTCGGCAGAACTCTCCGAGAATCCCGCCTGCCTTATTGTGCCGTAGCCTGTCTATGGGAGAGCTTGCGTGCCTCCGCTGTCAACGATATGACATGTCACTTCTTTGAGTGGAGAGCAGCGGCACTGGAGTCGTGCAAGCTCTCCCATCAAATCTCCCTGATTTACTCAATGTGAACATACCCTAAAGCTTCTGAAGGAGATGCTGGTTACAACCAGCACCCCCCAGCCTTGTTTCTGGGGCCTTCCTGGTCCCCATTCCCTATGCCCTTGCTTATCAACACATATTTTCAATCTGCAGTAGAAAATATGCACCATAGTCTACAGTTCGAAAACATTGGGGTGTGTATTACCAGGGCCACTGCTGGTGGTCTCCACTGTGAATTCTAGGGCACTTGCCACAAATCCCTTCATAAATTAATGACATTTTATAATGAATGCCATTTTGTACATTTAAAGAATGCCCTTAAAAGTTGAAAGCTGTGATGGGGGAAAGAGTCTGGTCACACAGGCCATAGGCTGCTTATATTATGCAGCCAACTCTGCATATATCCATTAGCGTCACAGGACTTCAGGTGGCATAATGATGTCACTTCATTGCACAGCATACACCCAAAGCTACTGCGTAACAGGCCTAGCTGTCAATTTGTCTTTCCTACCACCAGGTTATATATAGCCTCTCAGTGGAGAAAGACATCAGTAGTATCACGTTAACGTGTAGTAATTAGGCCTGACACGCTTGACCACTTTGATAAGACGTGGCAGGTCTGGATTTCTTCCTTCTAAACTCCAGACTTGCATACAGTAAGTTCCTCTAGAATGACTGCTGCCTGTCTACATGACCAGGCTGATGTCTGAACCCCCTACCAATTTTTTACTACTACCAATATCCAGCCTCCTAATTCACAGGTAGAAGCAGCAGGGAGAGGAGACAATGGCGTCTCTGTGAAGGTATTTAGGCACCAAATTCAAAATGGAAGTCATTTAGAAAATGAAAAGGGAGCACAGTGCTGCCTGATAATATTTTTCATAAAACTTTACAGGTACATGGTAAATATGACATTATTTATCCTGTACTATGAACACCAGGCTTGTGCTGCAATAGTTACAGTGGAGTGGGGGGACCAAGCTTGGTGAGCAGCCCAGGGCCTATGGTAAAGTTGATCTACCCCTGTAGGGACCTTTAGGGAATAGCTCAAGTGTTAGTTTATGGGGTGTTATTCAAGGGAACCAACCATTAGGATTTAGGGTGCTGAGTTAGAATAATGATATTATAAAGCATGCTGCTGCGTTCCCTACCATATAAACTGCTTGTTTGCCATTGCCTCCATCTCCCTAATAATGTAGTTTTATTCCTCCCCACGCTGTAGGTAAATCAGCACTAACTAGTCATGTGGGTGGCGTCTCTCCCTCAACTAGACACACCTCCTCGGGCTGTAATAACTCCCCTCCGCACTGTAACCCCACCTCACTGGGCATGATTCCAGGCCTGAAGGCTGCTATATCATTCAGAAGCCAGTCAGCCACATTGACTTTGAGTAAAACCACAGTAGGTATATGCTCAAGTACTGCCCAAGTTAAAGTGACTCTGTACCCACAATCTGACCGCCCCAAAACCACTTGTACCTTCAGATAGCTGCTTTTAATCCAAGATCTGTCCTGCGGTCCGTTCGGCAGGTGATGCAGTTATTGTCCTAAAAAACAAATTTTAAACTTGCAGCCCTGTGCCAAACTGGAGTATCTGTGCCTTAACTTTGCACCACTCCTCCGTCCCTCCTCCCCACCCTCTTCATCATTAGGAATGCCACTGAAACATTTTCTCCATACTGAACATTGCACAGCTGCTTAACGATCCAGCCCATTTGCTGGACTGACACAAGTGAGGAAGAGGAGACAATCTGCCTGGAGCATTCCTAATGATGAAGAGGGTGGGGAGGAGGGACGGATGGGTGGTGCAAATGGACCTGCCGAATGGACCCCAGGACAGATCTTGGATTAAAAGCAGCTATCTGAAGGTACAAGTGGTTTGGGGGGTCAGATTGTGGGTACAGAGTCGCTTTAAGCTGTTTCTCATTACGGGAGGTGCAATGAGAAAGAATGGGGGTTTGGATGCCCTACTTTAGTGAATAATGGGGCCTGTGGTTTCCCAGTGATTAGACAATTATCATCTATCTACAGGATAGTAGATGAATGTGTACTGTAGGGAAACATGTCTGATATACATAATATAGATAAATGTATTTGTTTATTCACAATGGGTATGGATTTGTTTTATATGGATGTTTCAATTGAGGTATTGTTATGCTAAGTAGACAACCTTCAGGTGGGCCTGCCTAGCATGACAACATACAGTATGCAGCTTGCCGTAATCAACATACAGTACTCAGCATGATAATAGATATAACACCCGCAGCAGACTGCAGTCATGCTGAGCAGTCGCACCTGATCAACATGACCGTATACAGCACTCAGCAGGTGCAGCTACCAGCTACTCACTGCAGCAGGAAGACTGCAATTGATAATGACATGGGGCTCTGGGTCAGGATACCTAAAGGGGGGGGGGGGCTCAGATTTCCTCTTCCTCTACCCTTATCCCTCTCCCTTCTACAATGAAAGTATCATCACCTGGGTGGTACCTACAGTATACAGGGTCCTTCTATCCCCATATCACCTATCAGTCTAAGAGATGCTCCTCCTGCACGGCTACAGTGGTACAGGGGGGAGGGGGATCTTGGGCAACTATTGCTGAAGATATTTATTCCCCTGAAAAAGAAGAACTACAGCATGGTTAACATCAGTGTCCCTTTGTACATGCAGAAAAAAGACTGGCTCTTTTAATGTGTTATTACACATACAATAGGAATATAAGTTGTTAAATGATTAGGTATTTTTTAGTGACACTTTGTAGTTGTGCTTCAATATGTTTTACATCATTTTATTTTATTGGTAAAGATAATATTTCCAGTTACACATATTCATTATCTAATACATGTATATGTGATACAGGATAGTTAGAATACATAGAACATGGAATCTAAATCTGAGAAATATCTAACACAAGCTATAAAGAATGGCTATTTCAGCTCTTCTAGGTAAAGATATTGTTCTAAAAGTGCATTACTGCAGCGCTCTGTTACATCTCTCAGGGAGCTACAGTTGTTTGTCAGCTCTATCCTTGTTTAACCCAGCAATTTATGACCTGTGGCCAGAGTCACCTTTGTTAATTGATTGCTGGGACCTGCAATCGGGGTGGTTGGGGTCATGTGAGGGGAGGGTTTAAAAATACAGAAATAACCTAGGGAATAAAGTGAAAAAACATTCAAACTGGTATAAATATGTATCTGAAGGCGTATCTTTATATTGTGTGTAGCTTATATTATTACTATTATATTTTATTATATTTATATATTATTGTAATTTATTATATTTTATTATATTTATATATTATATTGTAATTTATTTATATTATATATGTGTGTACAGCAAATTTTTCTGTGAATTTAACCAAAATATTGATAATGTTCAATTGAATTATTGGCAAGTCATGTGTATACTGTGTATTATAAGTTACCCCTAACATCCTATGTATATTTCAAATATTAATTTTATCTAAACCCCTTATTTTATGTTGCCCCCTCTATTTGTTCTTTCTGACAGAACCGTGTGTGTGTTTGGGGGGGGGGGATGGTAACATAAACAAAATCTAACTCACCTCCCCTGTGGATGATCTACAGAGACAGGAGAAGGACTGTACATAACACCCTCACCTGTCAACTGTCTATCCTCTGAATGTGGCCACAGGTGATTAATAACTGTCAAGCAAACAATTGTCCCTATACGCATGAAGTTCTGCATTACCAAGTAAAATTCCGTCATGCCCAACCCCTATCTCTATTGATAAATCAACTCACACATAAAGTATATGAAGAGCTTTACTCTTCCCAGATTAACGCCAATATACCAGCAGTTCCCGCACACAGTGCTGGTCTACTCCCAGTCACTGGCCCGGCCTGAAGCACCCCCCTCCCCCCCGGCCCCCAGTGGGACAAAACCCATCCCCTCTGTGATGCGGTTCCATTGATTCTAATGGAGTCGCTTCACAGAGGGGAGGACAGAATATCCCTCTGGGGAGGGTGAGCCCACCTCCAGTGCTTCAAGCTGGGCCAGTGACCAGGAATAGACTGGTGCTGTGCAAGGAAACCGGGCAGCGGTTCAAAAAAAGAAGAGCAGCACTGGCGCCAGTCTATTGATGTAAACATCTTAAGGCGATGTACCTGCTGGTTCATTCGCTTTAAAGTGTAACTGCACTATTAGGCTATGTTTACACAACCATGGTTTATTGCCGTTATCTGATAAGTTTAGCATGTTCCACTGCACTACTGGCCATTGGAACATTATTCTAGTTCAATGTCAAAGATGGCCCTTTTGGATGTGTCCTTAAAGTGTCACTGTCGTTATAACTTTTAAAATATAAATCAACAGTAGATGTGATATAAAGCAAGTTTGCAATTTAAATTAATTTCTTTTGTACTCCTTTTTTTTGAAGAGTCTAAACACATGAAGCCCTGTGTTTCTCTATACAGGTCAGACTTCATATGTTTAGTCTCTTTTTTCCAACCAGGACAGGACTAGAAGTCTTCCTTCAGGAGACTGGACCTGGATTTCTGGTAAGTATATATTTTTCTTATAGCATGATAACTAAAAAGAAATCATAAATGTAAATGACAAACCTGCTTCATTTCACATCTACTGTTGATTAGTTTTTGAAATTTATAATGACTGTGACACTTTAAAAGGTCCATTGAGTTTAATACAAAAGATGGTAAAAGGATGGTGAACAAAAAAAATGTGTAAACAACTTAAAATAACAGCTGTTGTTGGCACAATAACAGACATAAATTAACGACATAAACATTACAAACACCGGCCGTTATTTTATACAGTTTGTGAACCAACGGCTGTTGTTTCTGTAGACTTCACTTAACCCTTTGAGGACCAGGCCCAAAATGACCCAGTGGACCGCGCAAATTTTGATCTTAGTGCTTTCGTTTTTCCCTCCTCCCCTTCTAAGAGCTCTAGCACTCTCAGTTTTCTATCTACAAGCCATGTAAGTGCTTGTTTTTTACAGGAATAGTTGTACTTTGTAATGGCGTCATTCATTTTACCATAACATGTATGATGGAATTCCAAATATATTATTTATGAAGATATAAATAGGTGAAATCGTAAGAAAGAATGCAATATGGTAACATTTGGGGGGTTCCTGTGTCTACGTAATGCACTATATGGTAACAGCGACATGACACTATTATTCTATAGGTCAGTCCGAACACAACCATATGCAGGTTACACAGATTCTCTAATGTTATATATATTTTTTTTTATGAAATCCTTTTTTTTGGCAATTAAATATTAATAAAATTGGCCTATTGTGACGCTTATAACGGTTTTATTTTTTCACCTACGGGGCTCTATGGGGTGTCATCTTTTCCGCCATGATCTCTAGTTTTTATTAATACCATATTTGTGAAGATCGGACGTTTTGATCACTTTTTATTGATTTTTTTTTAATACATAATGTAACATAAAATCGGTAATCTGCGCACTTTTCCCCTCTTTTCGTGTACGCCGTTTACCGGTCGCAATGACGCTTGTTATATTTTAATAGATCGGACAATTACGCACGCTACGGTATATTATATTTTTATCTATTTATTCATTTTTATATGTTTTATTTATATAATGGGAAAGGGGGGTGATTTAGACTTTTATTGGGGGAGGGGTTTTGGGGTAGTGTGTTAGTGTTTTGAACTTTTTTTTTTTACACTTTTGAAGTCCCTTTGGGGGACTTCTACATACATTACTTTGATTTCTACACTGATGAATGCTATGCCATAGGCATAGCATTGATCAGTGTTATCGGCGATCTGCTCATTGAGCCTGCCTGTGCAGGCTCAGTGTAGCAGATCGCTGATCGGACCGCACGGAGGCAGCTAAGAGACCTCCGGCAGTCCGTTTCAACGATCGGGACTCCCGCAGTCACACTGCGGGGGTCCCGATCGGTAAGTGACAGGGGACTCCCCCTGTCACTTATACTTAAACGCCGCGGTCGTGCCGCGATCGCGGCGTTTAAGGGGTTAATGACACGCGGCAGCGCGATCGCTGCAGCGTGTCATTACCGGTGAGGTCCCGGCTGCTGATTGCAGCCGGCCCCCACCTGCTATGAAGCGCGCTCCGCTCCGGAGCGCGCTTCATAGCGGGAAAAACACCCAGGACGTAAGGTTACGTCATGGGTCGCCTGGGGACAGACTTCCATGACGTAACCCTACGTCCAGGGTCGTCTAGGGGTTAAAGAAGGAAAACAACAGGCATTATTCTAAATTCAAATGGCGGCCATTATTTTACAATGCCTGAACATGGCCTTTTGCAGTTTAGATGCTCTGTTAGGCAGGGAACTGGCAGGAATGGGAGGGCTGTGATGGAGAACTAAGGGAAACCATTGCATTCTGGAGTTGTAGTACTGAGCAAGTGGTAGGCCAGGAAGAATAACCATAAAATACTGAATTAGGACTTCCAAAACAAATGGATCTTTGGTGGGTTCAAAACTGGGACAGACAGGTAAGGAATGTTTAATGCTTCTGCATACCTCCATACAGGTTAATTTTTTAACCTTATGTTGGAGTACCCCTTTAGGCCATGTTCACACGGCATATGAGAACGGCCGTTCTGTGACCCGGCCGTGTCACAGAACGGCCGTTTTCAGAGAAGGTCATCCCTGCCGATACAGCAGTGATCTTCATTTCTGTTGAATTGGGATGTGAGCGCATCTGTGTGCTCCCGCATCCCAATTCACCATAGCACAGAATGGAGAGTGTGGCTTGAGCCGTACTTTCCATTGTGTGAACTGACAGGTCTATGCGGCCGCTATTCAATGAATAGCGCCGCACAAAGCTGACATGTCAGTTTTCTGTGCGGCCGGTTGGAGTTCATTCCATTCATTCACATGCAGATAGCGTAACCAACTGGTTACAGGACCAGAGTCAGGACCCCATTCAACCTGAATAAGCGCAGAAGTACTGTGGCATATGCACAGCGGTATAAGTCGGCTTCATATACTCACGAACAGTGTATTCCAACCGCGGAGGATATAGTGAAACAAAATACTTTTATTGCAACGTGTTTCGGCCTTGACATATGTAATAAAGGCCTTTCTCAAGCATGAAAAAGTAGGTAACATGTGTACATTATATAGGAATATCCTGATAAAATGGTTGGAAAAAAGTACCGGGTCAATGACCCAAGGGGGGGTTGATTGATTGATGACTGAACCCCCCCTTGGGTCATTGACCCGGTACTTTTTTCCAACCATTTTATCAGGATATTCCTATATAATGTACACATGTTGCCTACTTTTTCATGCTTGAGAAAGGCCTTTATTACATATGTCAAGGCCGAAACGTGTTGCAATAAAAGTATTTTGTTTCACTATATCCTCCGCGGTTGGAATACACTGTTCGTGAGTATATGAAGCATGAAGTACCGCCGTGCATATGCCACAGTACTTCTGCGCTTATTCAAGTTGTACGGGGTCCTGACTCTGGTCCTGTAACCAGTTGGTTACGCTATCTGCATACCTCCTTCCCACCTTTGGTGGTGATGCCCCGGAATAGCTGCGGAGTACCTCCATCTACGCCATTAATAGAGTTGTGCCTAATCTTGCACAACTTTTCCAGGTGAGTGGTTTCTTATAGCTATCTACTACCACACACCTGGTCCCCTCCTACTACACAAGGAAGCACCCCTTTTTCTCCCCTTTTCTCTCATTCATTCACATAGAACATATCTTTTGCATTAATCACGGCCTTTGTTGCAAATTGCAACAACGGCCGTGATTTATGTAAAAGATACGTTGTGTGAACATGGCTTTAAGAAGCAAGGAAGTGCCTCATATGTCCTTGGCACTCACAGTGCCTGCAACTAAAAGGTGGTTTAAAGGTGGATAAGGTGGATTATATTTGATATCTCATACATATGAAACATTTTTTTAGCCTGTCTATTTAAATTTAAATTTGTTCTGTTAACCAATTGGGCAGATTTTTTTTAGTAAATCTGCCTTAAAGTGTTTGTGATATATATAAACTTTTAATGGTTTGATTTTTATTATTTTGTATATTCTAGATTATTCCTTGATTCAAAACTTCTCAATGTATAAATTCTATGAAAGTGATATTTGGTTTAGTTATTCTTTTATATAAATTAAGCTTCAGTAACTTTTAGGTTACAGCTGAATATGGAAAAGTATTCTCTTGTCTGCAAATTTTCAGCAGCGCTGAACAGAGAACAAAATAAAATTAATGCATTATATGACCAAATGATTTCATATCTTGAATTTCCAGCCATAAAATGAAGCTGCACACTGTCAGGTTTGTTACTATACTCCTAGAAATGTAGATGTGTATTTCATACATAGATAGATAGCAGCAGGAGGGTTAAAAGAGAAGAGAATAGTTCATAAATATAATGTCCATACAACTAACTTGAAGAAATAAGAAACATGGGCCTTGTAGAACAGTGGATCATTCTTAGCGGGTTAGATTAGGGGAAAATGATGGTTATGTTCCAAATTCCTCATGTCCAGATCAGGATTCAGATTTCCAGCTAATTTAATACAGCAGCCATTTCTACAGTTACCAACAGAGGCACACAAAATGCTCAAGACAAATATCCAAGTTGAGATAATTATGACGGGGGGGAAAGAGCTGGTCACAGAGCTGCACACGAGAAGCAGGCTGCATGCCACCAAGAGGAAAAGTAATACGTAGTAACTGACCTAGCCATCCATCATCACTGGGATAAAATACAGCCTGGCATCAGATATCCACACTAGAGCCTACTGTTCTCCAGCGCGGTTTCTCAGCTTCTGGCAGTGGGTTAGCAATCACAGATGTGACATCTGACTGTTCTCAGGTTCATCATTCCAGTGGAGAAGAATTGTCTCCCTAAACATGGCTTCCTCCTCAGTAATAAACAGCTTGTTCACACTTACATTTTCTGACAAATACAGTTTAATCAAGAGGTCATGGATGGTACTGGACAGTGGAATTCCCCGATTTTATATATTGCCTAATCCATGTCTAGTGTGCTAATCTTAAGGCTTGCAAGAAATAAATAATGGACAAAATAAATGTAGACCAGCATTTACTTGAAAGGTTCAGGAAAAGCACATAAAACTTCAAATCAACAGCATTTCCAAACCCATCTGGCCTCCTATAACCCTATCCATCACACAATTTGAAATTTTTATTGGTAGGCCATACATGAGCACAGTAAGAGGGGGCCTATTAAGCCTTGTGTGCCATGCCTCTGACTAAGGTGCAAAGTCTTCTTTTCCAAGAGGTCCTTCTACAGTACCCCCCCCCCTCCCACCACACACTTACCTGCTTGCTGTCAGCATGTGTAATAGTGCCAAAAGCGAGTGGGAATGAGGAGCAAGTGAGCAGTGACCTGACATAGAAGATTGTTGGTAGAAGACCACTTGGTCCATCTAGTCTGCCCTTTTAGTATTTCCTTACTTATTATCTTAGGATATATATTTGTGTATTCCAGGCAGGTTTACATTCTGTTATTGTAAATTTACCTACCACATCTGCTGGAAATTTGTTCCAAACATCTACTACTCTTTCAGTAAAGTAAAATTTTCTCAAGTTGCTTCTTATCTTTCCCCCAACTAACCTTTCACTGTGTCCTCTTGTTCTTGAGTTCATTTTTTTTTTCTAAAAACACTTCCCTCCTGAAGCTTGAAATTGCTGTACATAACCTCCCCTCTGTATCTGTCTGTGGTCACCTTTGCTTATCTTTATTTTGGGACAAGAGACATTTGCAAAAGTGTATAGTTAGGTGGCAGAGAAATGTTGCCCCCAGACAAGAGACCACACTGGACGAATCTTCCTTGAACATACAGTACTGTTTGTCTGACTTTGGGTATACAGATGTAGCCAGGGTTAACATGATTACTGACGCATGATTGCCTGGTCATGCTACCCCCTTCATTCACAGCTTTAGCACAGCTTTCTGGTGACCAAGTGCAGTAAAGAGGTTAATTTTAAAATCCCATTTAGTCTAGAACAGCGAAAGATTTCACGTCAATGTCCCTGGTGGATTACTAAATGGGTTAAAGGATAAGTCTGGCCAAAACTATTTATTAATATGTTATTACTTACGGAAAGTTAGACAACTTTCTAATGTACATTAATTATGGGAAATGCACATATAGGGCTATTTCCCTTAATTTAGTAGATCATGGAGACTTCAAATTCTCTGAAATACCGTGACGTCACGAACCGGGAGTGTAATTACAATGGAGTGTCCAGCAGGGGCACACTACATATAGAAGTCAATGAGTACCATTGACTTCTACATATAGTGCGCCCCTGCTGGACACTCCATTGGAATTACAATGGATGTGTGTGTAAATGGAATATCTCATCACTCATCATCACTCATCATCTGCTCATCACTGTGCAGCTATCATCCCCCTCTGCTCCCCCCTCCTGCTTCTTCTTCCTGAATCTGGCCAATCTTTACACTATGTGATGGCTGACTCCCCACCTGGCCGCCGCTCTCCCCACAAAATATACACTCCTAACTCTGTTGTCTAATATAATTTCCATTTTCCCATTTAAAAAACACATTTAAATGTGCCTAATTGGTTCCAGCATCCACCAATAGTTACCGTAATTACTACTTGTAGCACCAGGCAATGATGCAGGGGGAACAGGACAAATGAAGACCATCACAGGATAGCAGGAGATCACCCCAAAATTGAGAATGCCTTTCTGTATCTGGAATGGTTGGGAGGTATGGTGGCAAGTAAACACATCATGTACAGGTGTGACAAGTTCAGGCAAATTTTAGGCAAATTAGGCAATAACAACAGTGGAAAGTAAATACGTCAAGTACATACTAACAACTATGGCAAGTAAATATGTGAGTTAGGCAGTGACAACTGTGGCACATGAGTATGTAATTTATACGCTAACAACTGTGGCTAGTAAATAAGTAATTTACTGACAAGTGTGGCAAGTAAATATGCAACCTCCAACAGGATGCAGAGGTAGAAGGAGAGGAGGTAGAAGAAGAGGTATCCAAAACTTCCACTGAGCCCTCACTGTCAGATGGGAAGTATGCCAGTAGTGCAGTCTACTAGCATTTGCTTGTGTTAACTTCTCTTCTAGAGATGGTCCGAACCGAGTTATTAAGCTATGTTCTCTTCTAGGGATGGTCCGAACCGAGTTCGGTTCGGGTTCGTATGAACCCGAACCCTCGGTAATGATTCCCGCTGTCTGCCCGCTCCGTGGAGCGGGCGGATCCAGTGGGAGGACCGCCTGGAAAACTGGGATACAGCCATAGTCATAGGCTGTATCCCAGTTTTCAGGGCGTTACTCCCGCTGGATCTGCCCGCTCCACGGAGCGGGCAGACAGTGGGAATCTGCTGCTTAGCGTTCGGGTTCATACGAACCCGAACCTCGGCAGGTTTGGACCATCCCTATTCTCTTCCAATCACGCTCCACTGACAGAAGTAAGGTATCAGGACTAGAACCCAGAATCTCCAGTGTTCCAGGCAGTAGCTCTACTCGCTGAGCTACAGTGCCTTTTCTGAATCTGTTGGACAGTTTCTTATTCCTTGAAAACCTTGCCTTGATGGCCTAATTAGCTTCATGGTTGGACTTCCTATTTAAGTCAAGCCTTGTGTTAGGATTGGGACAGGGAGACACAAGAACAGGTGAGCCCTGAAGCTGGCACCCACCCCGCTGTCCCTACCTTCTTGGCTCAGATGCTCTAAAATAGCAAACGGACAACTGGACGGCAGTCCCTAGGCTGGCTGAGTGAAACACAGAACAATACAAGACAGACAAAACACAATAAGGAGAAGTCAGAAGTCCAAGTCAAATACCAAACGGGCAGCACAGTACAAACTCGTGTCCAAAGGGGTAGTCAAAGGGTTAATAGCAGAAGTCAGGTAACCAGGAATCAAATACAGACTAAAGGCTAGGTCAAGTAACTCTAGGGTGAACCAGGTACTATCTCAGGCGAGGAATGAGAGCTCAGGGCTGATACTTATGGAGCCTGGAGTCCCAGCCCCAGACTTGATTGGGGCTGAGGCTCCAGGTCCTGCCCAGATACAGACATCTAACTGGTGAGTCAGCTGTCAGTCAATAATTAGTGAACACACACAACACCTAAGCTGATCAGCCAGGGGAGTGAAACCCTGGCCTCTGCTACAACACAGAACAGCAGAGCAGAGTTAGTGAAAAACATATGGCTGCTATGGACGCCGAGCCGAACGCCCGGCCCGAGTCCTAACACCTTGCCCCTTCCTTCTTGCCAGATTATTGTGCTTCACAGCCTGTAGTCCAGCATTTTCTCCTGAGCTCCCTACTTACTGCTATTCTTTTGTGAACTGAACTTGGACTGTTATTTTACTACGCCTTTGCCTAAACGTACAACTTCTGCTGTTCTTCTGTGTACCGAACTTGGACTGTTTTACCAAGCTTGCTGCTTGGATTGTCAGCCACTGGACTCTCACCTTGCCTTCCAGACTTTGACGATTCCACCATACTAGGTGAGCAATCATATTAATACCATTACATAAGGACAGAATGTTGTCCTTTTAGCAGGGATCCATTAGGGTGGATACCTAGAAATCAGCACTGGTCAAAGGGTGGGCCCCAGGCCAGTCATTGTGCCGATATTACAGCATGTAGTCATCATGTCATCCAGTTTGCCCAGAGGCAAGGACAAGCTTTCTTTGGTGGGAAGCGTTTCTTCTGGGTTATCTGCATCGTCGTCAGCCACACTCCAGTGACGCATTTGTGTTCAAGTGATGTCCACACTGTGACTCACCTATGTGTTCTGCAGATGAAACTCCACTATCTCCTGCTGCCAGCACACTACCTGCAGCATATGTAATGTGGCATTGAAACTTGTGGTTAAGTCACATATAAGTGGATGGGAAGGCCAAATGTCTCATGAAGCTTTGCACCACCAGGTCCATCATATGCGCCAGCCAGGTTTGCATTTTGGATCTGTCACTTGTGGCAGATCTGTCCTGCAGTGGTCCGCTGTCCATCTGCGCTAGCACATCCTTATCCTCCGAAATAAGTGGCTGGGCATCATTGCATTCAAAGCCTTAAACTGGGGCAGGGGCCACTGCAATGACCGCTAGGTGAGTCACCAAACAGCACTAGTGACTGCTTCATGACTTGGGGCTCATACTGCTTGGCTGATTTTCAAGGGAGTGAGGTGTAGGACGATGTGCTTTTAGCAGCAGAGGAGTGGGTGGAAGACAAACCTTTGGCCCTGGAGGCACTCTGTGTCATAAAATCTATTGATGGCTCAACTTGGTCTTACCTTACCATTTAGGGAGTGGTATTGAGGCCTAGTAATAGCAGCAGAGGAAGGGGTTAAATTTGGGATTCAAAGCAGGCAAAGGTATGCCAAGTCTAGGCGCTTCCCTGCAGCAGCAGCTTAATCGCCACCACCAGCCTAAGGGTCCATTTACACAGAAAGATTATCTGACAGATTATCTGCTAAATATTTGAAGCCAAAGCCAGAAACAGACTATAAACAGAGAACAGGTCATAAAGGAAAGCCTGAGATTTTTCCTATTTTAAAATCCATTCCTGGCTTTGGCTTCAAATCTTTGGCAGATAATCTGACAGATAATCTTTCTGTGTAAATGGACCCTAACTGTGTCAACACTTGTATTATTAGCCACACTGATTGCCTAACTATCTCAACACCTGGATTATTAGCCACAGCACTGATAGCCTAACAGTGTCAACACCTGACAACTGTGTCAACACCTGTATATATTAGCCACAGCACTCACTTGCCTAACTGTGTTAACACCTGGATTATTAGCCGCAACACTCACTTTCTAACTCTGCAAACACTTGGAATATTTGGCGACATCACTGTATGCATAACTCTGGGAACACTCAGGGAATTATTGTAAACACCAGTAAGCTTAACACTATCTTGTAGCTGCTAAGGCCCTGAAAAGGGCAATTAGTGAACTTCTGTCCCAGTGCCCAGTACTTTCCCTACCCTATTTTTTTCAAGGCAATTGTCATGTTGTTACTCCCATTTCGCTTCCTTTTGGGCCTAAAAATTTGGGCCTTTATTGACTTCTAAAGGGTTCTGGTTTGCGTCCAGTTTCGAGTCTGGGTCTTAGAACTTTATTCTCTACAAAAAACCTGTTGAACCCTGAATTTCCACGGGTCCACTCATCACTACTTTTCAGTAAATTTAGTCAGGAAACCACCTTTAAATGCTACTGTCAACTGTTAAAATAGTCATCTACAGAGATGGATTCATGCTACCAGCTACCAGCCACCAGGTATCAATCTCACTCCATACATTACTGACCTTACCATGATGAGTATGCTCATCCTGTGTCATCAACTGGTTAAAAACAAATTATACACAACTTTTTTTCTCTTGACAGAGCATTAGAGCACACTTTTACATGAAAATAACAAAAATGTTGCAGATATATACTAGAGATATGTTCAACCTACTGTATAACAAAATGTCTGTCTTTATTTTCATCACTGCATATATACCCTTAAGAAATCAGCAAGAATTAATGACATGTAAAAAGGTCAGCTCTCCATTTATTAGGCAGATGTTGTTATCTTCAATACATTTCCACTTAAATACAGAAAAAAAGGATTTTTTTTATTACAGCAATTGATTGCAAATCTGTAACTAAATCTAGAAAAATATTTGAACACATAAAATGTAATTGTTTTTAAAAATTTATTCTTCTGTAGAGGCTGGAGGTGTCATGCTCATTAAGGATACAAACTCTATAGTAATTTGTGCTATATTGATAAATGTAGTTGTATTGTATGAACTTTATGTCTTCTGTTGTGTTATAATCTTAAGCAAATACCCCATTCAACTTTCTCACTGGGTGAATTCTCTCCTTTCTTTCTTCAAAGTCTGTGGTGTAAATTCCTTTTAGGGTGGGTTCACACGTAACAGATCTGCAGCGGATCCCTGCCCTGTACACTTATGGGCAGACAAACCTGAAGCAGGATGGACATCCGGCTGTGAGTTTGTCATCAGTCCGTCCCATTAAACCCCCGCTGCCGGAGCATATACATCACCTGGTCCCCGATCCGGCTTGCTTCGGGGGTTCCCGACACCTCCCATCAGTGCTCTGCCCCGCCGCAATGCACTGATTGGCTGAGCGGGACGTGAAGACACCGGTAGCCCCGAAGCAAGCTGGAGCGGGGACCAGGTGAAGTATAGGCTCCGGCAGCGGGGGGTTAACGGGGCGGGCTGATGACAACCTCACAGAAAGATGTCTGCCCATAAGTGTACAGGGCAGGGAACCGCAGCGGATCCGGTACATGTGAACCCACTCTTAATAATAACTTTGTTAATATTGTTTGTATAAGCATCCCATTCCGATGCCATATTATACAGAGATGATCAGCATAACATAGCACTGCTTATCTCTCCCTGCAGAAACAGTCACAGATAGCTTTTATAGGAGTTTCCCTCTACTGTGCAGGCCACTTATTTAAGAAATTTACAAAAGAGGTTCTCCAGCAGCTGCAATTTTTGTCATCTAGTGATATGAGTAGCTACTGCAGAACATCTTTCACAAGAGGACAAGTGCTTCATATATATAAATATACTTCTTTTGTGATAATGAACACAGAGACCTCCAGTCCTTACAACCATTCTTTTTCCAAGCAGTGTGCCTCTTTCTCCTTAGAGCAGAGGTCGTACCAAATGGGGGCACTATAAAATATAAGATAATTAAAAGAGGAGCTGTGTGGCTAAACTACTGTCAGTTTGCTCTTATCTGTT